>NW_027282549.1:40000-59509 GCF_046629955.1 Centroberyx affinis | reverse complement strand
ATTTTTCCTTCAACTAGCCAGCTAGAAGATCAGGGTGAAGATTCCCCTTCATCTTCAGCTTGGACTACAACAATGAGTGTACTCCAGCGTGTATCATCATGCATTAACGCAGCGGTTCTCAACGTGGGGTCCGGGGACCACCAGGGGTCCTTGAGGGGGTTCAACTTCACCATTATTTCATTTACAAGAAGTTAACACAATTAGATAATGTAGAAGAATGACTGTTTTGATCATAGTTTCTCTGTTATCTCTCTAGAGCTAGGCATGGAATTCTGGACAAAATCATAAAAATATACCTAATCTCATCAAATGGGGGTCCATGGCCCTAATGTGGACTAAATTAGGGGTCCTTGATATGAAAAAGGTTGAGAATCACTGCATTAACAGACTACCTAAATATTAGCTATATAACAATACAGTGTGTATTTGTGTGTGTGTGTAAATGTCCCTATGTGTATCCTACAGTATGTGTATGGATGTGTGCATGTGTGTGTGTGTGTATGCCAGTCCTCTCTATAGTAGCCACACTGCTATCAGGCGTAGCCTCTCACAGCTACTGTGGGACAACCAATTCCCTTTATCAGGCTACTGATAACAGGCTTTAGCTCTGCTCTTCTGTCCCCACATACACACCAACGCACACACAGGCCACTAAATAACTAATTAGCTTCTCTCTTGGGGGGGGGTTGAGGGGGGAGGGGGGGGGGGGGGGTGGCGACCGACCGCTCCGACGAAAGCCATGCAGCGTTTTAATGTAAAAAAATGAAATCAATAAAGGCGGGGGAGGGGGGGTGGGGTGGGGGGGGGGGGGCGTCGGGCAACTAGCAACCGGCCCCCCTCTTAACATTAACAATTATAGTGATTAACAGTGATACCCAGAGCTCATTATTCACAGGCAGCGCCGAGAGAGAGAGGAGAGATAAGCTTGTTTATTGGAGAGGGCCCTTTTCACAAGGTGCAGTCGTTCATCATTTGGGGCCGGGGGTGGGGGGGTTGGTGGTGGTGGTGGTGGTGGTGTTGGGATGTGGGGCGGTGGGATGGGGATGGGGATGGGGATGGGGGGGGGGTGCGCTACAATTAAAAACACACAGTGACCTTGTGGCTGCAAGGACCCGCAGAGGTGGAAAATTTAAACAGGGAGATGCAACCGTCAGTGTCCTGCCTTTCAACCATTAAAGTCATCAAAGTTAGTATTTGCTACCACTGCTACAGCAATTCATAATGATAATAACAAGAATACTTACTGAATACAACTGCCGTTTTACATTTATTACTACAGTATTCAGGCTTAGTCCATATTAATCCGGATAAATTTGAAAACGTTATTTCTCCGTTCTGGCCTTCCATCCACACTAAGACGGCGTTTTCGACCACAGGAAACGGGGCTTTTCGAAAACGCTGACGTGTCACTGTCATGTGATCTCATGTGTGTCATTGTCATGTGATCCATCCAGGCTGTATCGGCTGTTTCGGTGCCTCAAGGAATGGTCGATGTGGCTGGAGAGCTGCCCCAAACTTGCCCGCACAACTAGACGTAGAGACAAGTAAGAGAAGAACAACTCTACAGTGACCACTTTTTCACTTTTTGATTTAGGCATTTTTTCAGAAACGTAACTTGCTAACGTACTTCGTTCTTAACAATCACTCTGTAAAGAACAACCTTTTAAAAACGCCAGTGGTGGAAAGCTGCCGGAAATGGTGTCAAGTGTCCAGCCCATGCCCATGGACGAAATTATGAGTTTTTGGCAGTTCACTGTGGACAGAGAACTTTTTAGAAAACGCTAGTGAAAAAACTTTACCTTGCGGGGCAGCTGCATTCGCGAGATCACGATCTTGCCAGGCTTCAAGTTCTGCGTTTGTGGCCGAACCACAGCGGTGCGGACCAATCAGCGCCCTATGAGGGCAGCTGGGGGCGTGGTTTAGGTGTGGCGACAGCGAGAAGCGACTGTTCGCTCACAACAATGGCGGCTCCTAAAGAAGCTAGCATAGATGCTGCTATAACATCAGTTATTTCTGAACTGGAGAGTAAGAGTGCCCTTTATGCGCAAATTTTCCTTACAAAGACGGCAAGAATCGTCTACCGACATGCTAACTACATAGTTTGTTGTTGTCTTTCCTCTTCCTCGGCGCTGTCCTACTACGTCATATGGTTCGTTGATCTGATTGGTTGAAGTTAGCCCGTGATAGACGGTGATAGATAGATGGTTCATCCAATCACCTGTCAAGTAGTTTTTGAAAGTGCCTGCCCTTTTCCAAACAATTTCCAAGGGCAACTGGTGCGTCACGAAAACGCTGTTTTCAGATTTACCGGGATGAGTGTGGACTAGGCCTAAGACTAAAGGTGATGGTGTTCTTGCCACTGTGGAATGACCTGCCTGAGAACTTTTCAGCCATTAAAGCCCACAAACATCTATAGTTTCTGAAGTGTATGGTTGTCCTTTTTAGATTTAGACGTGACGAGAGCAACTCTTCACACAACTCTTCACTCCTGAGATTTAAATCTGAATTCTGAGTTTAAAGTCAGAATTCTCAGTTCTGACTTTAATCTCAGAATTTTGACTTTAAATTCAGAACTCAAATACATTTTTCACATGTGGCCCTAATCCTCTTCCGTACTTAATCCATGCTGCGTCTTCCGTGTGCATTTAGTTAGACAGGACATCCGGTGCTAATTCACCACATCTTTTCACGAGTGTGTACACTATATGTTTTCAGCAGAGGGTTTTGCCTCTCAATGCCTCTCCCAATATTTCCCCGCTCTTTTCATCCATCCTACCTCCTCTCCTCCGCTTTCATCTTCGCACTATAGCGCTATAGATGCTTAATGAGCCGTAAAATATAATTCAGAAATGATAGTGGACTGAAAGAGATGGAGAGGGAGAGAGCGGGAGAGGAAGAGGGCGATGGAAAGATAGGAGGACAAAGACAGTTTGTTGTCAACAGCATTTCCTCTTGACAACCTCTCTGAAAACGCAACTCTGAAATGCAAATGACACGTTTTGGACTCAAATGTGAAGATTATGTTCCTCCAGCATGAAAGGGTTATGTGACAATAGAGTTGAAGGTAAATGTATCCGCCCATCAGCCCCCCCCCCCGACCTCCACACCCTTACTTTCCACCACGCTATTTAACCCTTGTGTTGTCCTCGGGTCAAAAACGACCCGTTTCTGATTTTAACAGCAGTGAAAACCTCCTAAATTTTTTTTTTTCTGCATGAAATTCGATGACTTCTCCTGGAGTGATCTTAATAATTAGAAAAAGTGAAACAACATTTTTTATATTTTTATATAAGCTGTATACTATCAGGGTACAAAGATTGTCTTTGGGTCGTTTTTGACCTGATTTGTAGTAACTATGAAGCACTGTTTTTCTTGCGTGAAAAATGTTTTCTTGCAAATAATATCAACTTGAGAAATCAAGCTAAAATTGACTGCTTAAAAAAAAAGTGACCCTGTGGCCTAGTTACCTGCTAACTGTTGGCTAGGTAGTGGCTAATGGCTAACTAGCTTCCTGGGCAGCTAAATGTATGGAAAAAGTGATAATTTCTATTATTTCTACTGCTAAACGACAGGATTTGTAGGCATTGACATGAAAAAAGTAGGGACAGTCTATCAAATTTTAGAAAAAGGTAAAAAATACCCTTGAACACGTTATATATCATGCTCATTTCACAAAATTTCCTGAGTCCAGATCAGGATTGAGACCCGGGTAAAACATTAGTGTTTAACCTACAGTCTGATGTTAAAGGTGAACCTAACAATACCCACCAATCACAATTCACAGCTTCACACAACAATGTGTGGGGCATTGTGTTGTCCACCATGTTGAATACAGAATGGAAACTGTTTTTGATGACAGTAGGGTTCAACAGATATGGGTTTTTGAAGGCAGATACTGATATTTTGAATTGATTTGAACTGCCAGTAGCCAAATATTATATATTGTCATTGTAGGCTAATCTAATCTGTTTGTATATAATTTTGTCACTTTCTGATTTTGCAACATAACAGAAAGCACCATATAAATTACACTAAAAACTGAATGGAGAGAGAGAGAGAGAGACAGAGAGAGAGCGAGAGAGAGAGAGAGAGAGAGAGAGAGAGAGAGAGAGAGAGTGTTCAAGAAATAATTCCTTCTTATTCACATTTCCCTCATATCTCATTTACATTGTGTGTCCACTCCATTCTATTCTGCAGTAAGATATACATATCTACATACAGGATATACATACTGTGGAAAGAAAGAAAGAAAGAAAGAAAGAAAGAAAGAAAGAAAGAAAGAAAGAAAGAAAGAAAGAAAATGAAGGGAAGAAAGAAAGACATGAGACAAAAGAAACACAAGGAGAGAGAGGCAAGAAACAGCGAGAGAAGTAGTTGTACTATATTCTAATATGCTCACTGGGTTTCAATGGGCCACATTATGCAGCTTAATCCACTGATATATTCTACACCTTAACCTGCTTCAGTCTGACAATAGAAAGCCTTTTCGCCCTCCGTCTCCACTTTACGGCTAAAATTGAAAGCTGGCCTTCGTGTATTAGTCAATGATGGGTGAAACAGATCTTATTAGATCCAGTGGAAGTGGAAGTCATACTTTAAATGTACTGGCTGTTCTGGTGTCTGGGGTTTCCATTGTGTTATTCCATCCTATTCTATGTAGTGGAGTATGCTAACCTTACAGCAGTATTGGTTTTGACTAGCAGCAGATTCCACACTCTTAACACGCCCATGTATCTAGTTTGGATTAACAAAGATTTGTATTAAGAGAGAGGTGGAGATTAAAATGTATTGTCAAATTACTGTTTCTCATTACTGTGGATATACTAGGTGCTACGTCTCATCTGTCCATCATGAAATGCGTTCTTGCCACCAGTCTTGGAGTAACAACAACAGACAGTGTTGGTCTGACCTGCCTTGGTGTAAAAAACTTGGCTTTTCAAGGACAATTCCAATGCTGTTTTTACATTGAAACTGCTTATGGCCAATCTTATCTTAGTATCGGTTTTAGGTCACCAAACGCCTTCCAGGGTGGAGATTTTTCAAAACTCTGTTTTACGTGTATTGGTGTGGACCAGTGAAACTGAGCTTTTTGAAAACGCTGACATCATGGCCTCAACTTGCACATGGCAATTGTTGTTTTACATGTATTGAGCAGCATCAGGAACCACAAGCAATGGCGGACTACAAGTTTGTCTACGTGTGGTCAGTAGTGTTATGTTTAATTATGCCATTGCATTGTTCAAAAGTCTCTCCAACTACTTTAGGAATCCCAAGTATTATGTGTATTCTCTCTCTGTCTCTTGCTGAGTTGAGAGACGACATCTCATATGCAGATATCTGTTTATAGAGGTTAGCCGAAATGTCGTCTGGACCTAAAAAACTTGTGAAACAATCCGGTCGTAGACGTCGTCTCCAACTCCGACTCCATTCTCGCGTCTCAAGTTGCTAATCGGACTGTAAACAATGACCGGCGCACGGAAGAGGAAGTCTTGGCCCGGATGTCCACTGGCTACACCGGAAACCCTGAAATATTGGCCGTCGCCCGCAGAGTCTAATCGTCGTCAGACCGATAGACGATGAGTTCCGAGATTGCGTACCATGTAACTGCAACGTGGGTTCAAATCCAGACCAGGACCTTTATCGCAAGTTTTCCCCCGTCTCTCTTCACTTTCTTCTGTCTAATAACAGTGAAAAATGCCAATAAATAAAAATAATAATGTCTCAGATATCTATGAAAGTAGACCCGTACGCCCTTAGAGAAAATCACAGCCTGAAATATTGGCCATCGCCCCCAGAGTCTAATCGTCATCAGACCGATAGACGATGGGTTCAGAGATTGCATGGTATGTGCCCTAGACCACTGAGCCACCAGGACGCCCCATCTGAGCCATTATTAACTCCAAGCTGCATGGCAGTGATACTCACTTTTGCACATTCACAGATCTTGTTGGAGACACAAAGATGAGTATTGGGTTCTCCCTCCCTTGTTTTTTCTTCTTTACCACCAATGGAGCTAAGCGAATCCGGTAGGAAAAAGAGTGAAAACATCTTCTACTCCGACAAAAAGTGCAGTTATTTGTTCTTTAAATGCATTTATGCTATCAAATTCTGACATTACATCAACTTGTCTGGCTTGCAAGGCTAGCAAAAACCCAATATTTTAACATGTAATATCTTTAAATTGTATCATTTTCTTGCCAAACATAAAAAACAGTAATAATATTCATAATAATAACACAATGTGACAATGTCAAAATATCTCATTAGAATCAATTCAGGTTAAGAGCTTCCCATAGAGACAACCAGTGTAGTATTGATCAATTCTACAATCAATATGTAATCAATCAAACTGCATCATATCCATCATATCAGACTGGACCAGATCTTATTTTTCATAAAAGGTCTACATCTCACATGCACATATCTCAGTCTATTCCTACTGTGTGTGTGTGTGTGTGTGTGTGTGTGTGTGTGTGTGTGTGTGTGTTGTGTGTGGTGTGTGCGCGGTCGATGGGTTCATCTCAGCAGTGTGTGTGGTTTTGGTTTCCACTGTGGAATCAGACTGAAGAAACTCCACCTTCAAACTATTTCACACCTCTGATCCACACATTAGAGACATTGATAATAAAAAAAAAGTGAAAATAGACACTTTTTTATGAATAGAGATGAGTGATGCTCACATTGATGAGCTTTAGTGAAGAGTTGGATGCTGAGGTCCCACTATTGCTAGGCAACGGACCACCAGCCCCTCTTATCAGCTAAATACCCTGGTTTGTTATTACTGAAACACACACATGCCTAACACACACACTGTTGTATGTGCTTGTAGAAGTGTGTGTGTGTATGTGTAAGATGTATGTAAATGTTTCTATATATGTGTATGTGTTAGTGTTTGTCAGCTGTATGTGTATCATCCTCTCACCTCCTCTACATATATAAGGTATTTGTGTGTTAGCTGTGCAAGTGTGTATGTGTAGCCTGTGTGTGTGTGTGTGTGTGTGTGTTTGTGTGTGGTAAGGCTTTGTGAAGTGTTAAGCATGTGTGTGACCTTCTCATCTAGCCAACATATGTAAGTCTATAATTGATTGTTGAAGCGGTCAGCTCGGCCCTGTCCGAGGAAATATTATAGACCCATACAAAGCTGCCTACAGCTGATTACAATGCTATTATCCCTCTTTGTGTGTGTGTGTGTGTGTGTGTGTGTGTGTGTGTGTGTGTGTTGGAGGAGGGCCGGTCGTACTCTCACAATAGGGGATTACACGGTATTTTGCCCTGCGGAAGAAGTACATATGCATTGCACCAATTTCTCTCTCTTCTTTCTCTATCAGCTTAGCTTGTTTGACAATTTTTTTTTGGAATATAACATATCATAAAATGCCCATGAGTAGCCCGTTTCCTAAAGTGTCTCCTGCATGTTTTATTATCTGTAGCATTCATTTCATGCCAAAGTTTCCTCATGCTGTGTGTGTGTGTGTGTGTGTGTGTGTGTGTGTGCGTGGGTGTGTGTGCGTTTATAAGCCCATAAACTTTTGTTGGGTCGAACTCCAGCAGTTCATTCCTTTTAGGAGATTGCTGGTGATTGGTACATTACAGTAACTCCTTAAGGTGCTCTGTGTATAATTAAACATCACAATATCATTGTTATATTAACTGCAATACCTTGGTATAATTACCATAAACAAATGAGGTCATGGTGGAGATGATTGGTAGCTCTATCTCATACCAGTGGTAGTGTTAGCGCTAGTGTTTCAAACATGTTTTGCTGATGATGATGTAGTATATATCAGGGTTGTACTGATATTTCAGTACAACCCTTTATTATGAGCCGATATGATGGATGTGATGCATTTCTGGTAGGGATATTAATGATTAATCAACGATAGATTAATCACTGTTAATAATTTGATCAATCAAGCATATATTAATCGCTAATATACATTATGTGATATTTCGGAAATGATTTACCGCCACAAGGGTGCAATTTAACTTTCACCGCCTATACAGAGGAAGAAGAAACCAGGCAAGCGGGTGGAAGCATCACACCCGAAAAGACAACAGTGTTCATTGTAAACATTGTAATACAAAGTTGAAATACAGCAGCTCTACAAGCACAATGAAAGAGAAAGCATTCCCCCGGCTGGAGAAGTTGGCGTGACACTATCTGTGCCTCCCGACCCGGGACAGCTGTTCCCCCAGAGCGAGTGTTTCAGGACGGACTGACTGTCTCCAGGCTGCTGGACTCCTCCCTGATCACGCAGATACGCTCTTATTCTGAAATAAACCAGTAGATTGTCGTGCCGTTGTTTCCAATACATACACTGTGGCAGCGCCACAATATCGGCATGGCCGGCACAACATAAATAGTTAATCAATGTATAGAAATTGATCTAAATCGCTCTGTAATGTGTCTAATGTGTGCATCACTTCCTGTCTGTCATGTGGTGATGCAGTAGCTCTGTACTCAACCTGACAGTCCGTCTCCCGTTCTGAAAATGTTCATAAAAAAATATAAAATTCCACAATTTCTCCGAACTCGCATATATTGTAACGGTAAAGAGTAACTTGATACTTTTCAATCGAACAATTCTAACGCTGCTCAACACTCAGAGTGCAGTGCAGAGGCTTCACTGCATGTTCCACCAGTTGGGTTCCATTGGACACAATGTAAAGACAATTTAAAGTAATGAACCCTAAAGAAAGAACATGTTCAGCCTGTGGGAAACACTGACGTCCGTTGTCGGGGGTCCCGACTCTTTTGAATTCTGCTTGGTTGAGTAACTTGTAGAGTCGGCCTAAAGACAGGTGGAAAAACACACATTTTGTATTTTCTATTTTCTATCAATTAATTGGTCATTAACGTGACCGACGGTCGATTAAGGAAATTTCTGAAAATTTGCATTCCTAATATCCCGGGTTTCATTGGAGAGCTTTAGTGTTCCATTATGGTCTAAATGCTGTTTCTGAAGCTTTTATACCCTGACAAGAATACAATTCCAGGGGAAACACTGAATACTTTAGATGCTTGTTTGGCATGGAAATACTCAAATTTCAATATATTGAATTCTGGCACAAAAAAATAGGCAATCAGCAGCTTCAACAGCGAATTACTGGTATCGGCCTTCAAAAACCATATCATTTGAGACCTAACCTATATAACCTCTATAACCTTCCTCAACCTCGTTTGTACTTTTGGCATCTAAAATTAATTTTGAACAATGTCTTGATTAAATATCTTTGATAATTTGTAAATAAATAGAGGAATAAATTCCTATTATAGGGCCCCTTTAAAGCCTCCAGCCTCTCTCTCTCTCTCTCTCTCTCTCTCTCTCTCTCTCTCTCTCCCTCTCTCTCTGAGTCAACAGAAATGGCCACATTAACCAGTCTATTAATGATAAGAGCTAATTAAACAGAGAATGGAGGCAGATGAGCGAGATAGGCCTGTGTTTGAGTGTGTGTGTGTGCAAGCATATGTAGCCTATGTGTGTTTGCACATGTTTGAGTGTGCCCATGCATGCATGTATATGTGTTTGCACCTTTGTAGCAGTGTATGTGTATTTTTTGTGTGTGTGTGTGCGTATGTGTGTGTATTGATGTAGCACTTAGCCCGAGGGTTGAGGTGTTTGACCTGTGTTTGACCCAGTTAACCCCCCCTCCCTCCTCATCCTCTTCATCTCCTCTCTCCCCTCTTCGTCCTCCTTCTCCCCCCCCCTTCCTCCTCTTCTCCCTCCTTCATCCTCTCCTCCTTCCTCCTCATCATCACAGGTTGCAGTAGGGCTGTAGTGAAGGGGTAAACCCACCGAATCTCACTTTACCCACTTTTGTAACAGAGTAGAGTTTAACCACCACACTTTTAGGCTGATTTATGATATATTGTATATCCATAGTACTATAATAGTAGTAGTATTCGTTGTACACATCATAGATTACGTATTATCAAACCAATGGAAGTTATAAGAGGATGGAAAAAAAAGGAATAAAGGAAGAAAAAAAAACATTCTCTATTCTTATCAGGTTGGAAAAGCCTCTGAAACAGCATTTAGACTATATAGGCCATGAAAGCTCTAAACTGAAACCCAATAATAATATTATTAATAATAATAATTGCAAAAATAATAATAAAAATAATAATCTAAAAGCACTACATCGACCCCATATATCGGTCTAACGCTAGTCTCCAGTGATGACAGAGCAGGTGATGTATGGTGGTCGGGTGTAGATGTGTGACACTACACACACACACACACTGATTGCAAATGATAGATCTTTCTTAAGAGTGTTCTGCAGCAGAGAGATGGAATGAGAGTTTATTGGAGTGGAAGATCAGTCTGTATTAATGAGAAGAGCTGTACTGTAGTTCAGAACAAAGACTCTGCGAGAGTGTGTGTGTGTGTGTGTGTGTGTGCGAGGGTCATCATTCACATCATCACACACACCAGCTCTTCCTTTCTACCACCGCAACCAACCAAAAGGCACAGACCCTCTTCTCTCCTCCTCTCCTCTCCTCGTTCCTTTCCTATCCTCTCTCTCCCTCATCTCCTTTCTCATCTTCTCCTTTCTACATCTCCTCTCCCTCTCCCTCTTTCTCCTATCTATCCGTCTTGGTGAAAAGGCCAGCGTTAACACAAAAGGCCCAGTGTGGTAGGTAGTTATAGAGCTCCATTGTCAGACAGGCCCCTCTCTATCTGCTCCATCTTAATAAGAGCAGTCATCATTTAGAGTCTAAGTCGCTCTCAGCCTCCTCGCTTTAATTATGACGTATCGATTGTCTCGTTAAGTCTAGTTTGGCTTAATGAAATCTATTGTTGCCTCTAATTCTGTCTTCCATTGTCCCGCCCTGCAGCACTCTGTCTGTGATGTGGACCCCGGCTCTCTTTGTGCCGTCTAATCTGAGTCTGTATGGGCGTGTGTGTGTGTGCGTGTGTGTGTGTGTGTGTGTGTGTGTGTGTATGTGTGTGTGTTCCCACTCTATGTTCTATGTTTGCGTCTCGGTTTATCTGCGTTGGCGTCTGTTGCCCTAGGTGTGTGTTCTCCTTTTCAGTGTGTATGTCTTTGGTTCAATGCCTTAAACCTGTGTGTGTGTGTGTTTTCCGTGTGTTTCTTTAAGCCTGTGTGTGTGTGTGTAGCGGTGTTTCTTAAAGTCCGTGTGTGTGTGTGTGTGTGTGTGTGTGTCTTTGCGTCGATGGGTCCCCCGCTCTAAAAGGCGCTGCTGTCACCGTTTATCTGCTGCTTCCTGATTCCCTTCCATCGACTCTCAGCCAATCAATTCACTAAATGATGCAATTATACGCCCGCCCTCTTCCCCCCCCCACATTTAAAGTTGAGAGGTTTATTTTGGATCAATCCAGACCACTTTGTGTGCAAATTACACAATTGCATTGCCTTCAGATTCCTTAGGCAGTCCAATTGGATCGAGCCCTGGGTGTGAATGCCTAATGAGAGACCCTGTCCTTCAAAAAGGCTCTGTCGAACGGCGGGAGAGACAATTAGAAGTGTGTGTTTGTGTGTGTGTGTGTGGTTGGGGGGGGGGGCAAAAATAGCCATTCCTGTTTTAGTGGAGGTCTACATTCCTAGATGCGACTTCACACCGTACTGAATTCACCATACTCATTTTGAGCATGTTCATAATGTCAAAGACCAGAAGGTTTATGGTGGTGTAAAGAACCCTATTAGAATGGGTTTCTATGGCACCATGCTCAAATGGTTCTATATAGATACTTTATGGTGCTGTATTGTGGATTTAGGATTCTTTGAGTCATTGCGGTTCTATATAAACCCTCCTTTTCCTGGGTGTGATGATCTTGTCTTACTTTTCAACACATCACTTTGGAAGGAACATTCTCCACATGGTCACAAGTATCGACTTGGCATTCTTGGATTTCATATTTAGCCCAGGTCAGGTGTAGCCTGGTAAGACCTGATCCTGATCACGTGACCTCACATTCTGTTTCGCTCCACGGATCAGTCTGGACTTCTAGCCGCCCACATCGATTTCGTGAAATTACAATGTAACCGGGCCAATCAGGGACTGCGTTGTAGGTGATAACGTAACCGGACCAATCAGGGACTGCGTCATAGTTGATAACGTAACCGGGCCAATCAGGGACTGCGTCGTAGTAATGGCGTCTCCCGAAGCAACGAGCGGTAACGTTAACGTTAGTAGAGTAAACACAGACATAAGTGCAGTTATTGTAGAAATAGACTCAATAACAACAATTAAACAAGAACAAGAGTATGGACTAGTGGAGTTTCTTGGCGGAAAAGACGTTTTTGCCGTTCTGCTGATTGGCTGAAGGAGTTTGTCTGTCAAGGCAAGTACTCCCGCCCACTGAAATCGATGTGGGCGGCTAGAAGTCCAGACTGATCGGAGCAAAACAGAATGTGAGGTCACGTGATCAGGATGGTCTTACCAGTCTAGGTCAAGTGCTGAAAGGGAGGTATTTTCCAATCGAGGTACTCCAACCGATTGGCTAGTTCACCTGAACACACCTGTGAGCTATTCACAGTCAGGGACTCAACGTTTTCATCTAGGGCTGATTACCAAATCCAAGAATGCCAAGTCGATACTTGTGTCCTTGTGGAGAACGTTCTTCCCAAGTCGTCTTGGGGAGAACGATCTTCTCATGAAAGTAAGCACAGAGAAGTTTGGACTGTGTGCTTCAGGTGGCGCGCGTGATTAAAGGTATAATATGTAACATTTCTGCATGAAAACATCTAAAAACGACTAGACCTACGTTATATATTTTTTTGAGTTGTGTACTTACATTATCCCAAATATTTCCAACAATGTTCAAACCCAGAGAAATCCGTAATTTTATTCAAGGTAACGGTGCGTTTCATTTGGTCGCCTGTCATGGCGTCATACCCCCTTTACTCCCTAACTTCCGGGGAAACAGGGGAAACACCAAATGATCCTTCAGAGAGTGAGGAAGAAAGTCGGCCAACTAGCTAGCTAGCCACTCTGAAGCGCCGCTGTCGCAATTAATCTTGGGGCTTTCAATTCGTTCTCGTCGGTCAAGTCACCAACTGATGCATCCTCGATATTTTGAGGTTGGCAAGGAAACTTCAGGGTTTTCTATCCGTCCTCCGTGCTGTCGTTCTTTTGTTTTGGAATCGTGCTTCAGCGGTTAGATATTATGTAAAACGTGTCATGGAGGACACAAATTGCTAATCAGGTCATGAGCATGATTTGGATCCTAGGCAAGCACACGCTCTCCCCACACTCGTCAGCAGTGTGTAAGGACACTTGGAGCCACACAGTGAGTATTCTGAATTATTCTAAATGGAAGGATGAATGTGGGTATGGATAAGTTCTCAAAGCTGAGCCAGGAAGTAATGTGTTCTCTCTATTTCCTTCCTAAGTGAGCTGGCCTAGTGTGGATTACTGAAGAGTACTGCACCCCATGAACTTCAATAAAAACTATTTTTGTTATTCTTTGCAGCTCTGTGTCCTGCTCTCTTTTTCTATTGTGAATCCTACCTTGACTGCCCAGTGCCCACACAGCCAATATGCATTCTGACCTGGTATGCTAATGTCATGTTTAAATGATGCAGTTAGGATTGTGGAAGTGGAAAAACATTATGCATTACTTGTTGTACCGTAAAGCAATCTTCCTCTGCTGTAAACAAATACAGATTATTTCCCACCAAATCTGATGTGGTGATACGCCTAAACTCTTTGCTCCAAAGTTGCTCCAAAGCTGAAGCCTTCCCATGGTTGACTAGCGGCTAAGTGGCTAATGTGATTTCCCATTGACCGCAAAGTGGTATTGTCTTCTGCAACTAAACAAAGCAAAGGAGGTGTTGAGATTCTCGCCATACTACGTAGCATAAGCTTTTAGACAATTTGCATGTTTCTGTTATTTTAGGGCGTAGAAACTTACAGAAAAGACTTTGTAACGATGGAAAATTACAACGTAGAATGTGCCAACTGTTGATAGCAGGCTGATCCTCCTGAGTAGGGAGTAGACGCTGTTACGCATAGCTAGGTTTTCACCTGCAATTATGCAATTCGCTAAAGTATGAGTTCAGGCTCATTATAGTAAATGCCAACATATTTTCGCTGTAGCTAGCTAGCTAATGTAGCTTGTTCCTTAGCAGGAAATGGAACATTCCAACTAGCTAATTTTGTCATCCATGTAAATAATACTGAATGGATTTTTGTGAAATTAAACCAAGTGAGATGTGTTGACGCTTACTACAACATATTTCAAAATCAAAGCCATGTGCTTTTTAGATTTCTTTTGAAATATCCTCCCACACATTGATATAGGGCAAAGTCAACACAAGGGTTGACGGAAATGCTGTTATCTTCAGCTCCCTATTGAATGGCTGTGGTCTATATTTCATGAAGTATTTGGTTGTAATGTTTCTTTCAATGTAAATTCCAATGGACCTTTTCACTGTAAATATAACTATGTAAAACAACTTTTGAACTTTGCAGCTATATTTGCCCAACAAAATCCCTGATCCATTCTGTTCTTTAAGCCACAGAGCTCAATTCAGTGTCTATCACAATAACCTCAATGATGATTCAAACTCATTAACACAAAATTATTCCGAACCCAAATTAAATGAGTTTAACAATCGTTTTGGGATATGCATGAGATGAACGCATAGTCAATGTTTATTTTATTTTTTCTTTTGGTGAAATGACCTTTATAAGAACATATTGCCTTTAATATGCCTGCCCCAGCAATTAACGCAGCTATTGGATGTGGGATGTGACTAAATACGATGTTGGTTTCCTTGAGGCTTAAAGGTTATTGGAGCACAGAAACAGTTTTACTGTGCCTGCTGATGAGGCGTTCTACAGAATCAGGTCTCCAAAGGCCAACTCCTTCCAAATGTAAACTAAAAAGGAAGTTTATAGTCAAGCTCTGAGCACCTCAGCAGTAGTTGTTTCAGGAGGGGGGGTGTTACTCATCCCCACCCACATTCTCTGAGCCAGTCTAGGGATTTGAACCTGCAACTTCTGGTCTCAAGCCAGTTCTCTAGCCTCCATGAATGACAGAGACTGACAGTTTAGCCATGGTTCTGGGGCTTAAAAGGAGTCATTCACCCAAATCCCTGTCTGACCCTGGGCTCCTGTTCTCTTTATATGTCTCTCTCTTTCTCTCTCTCTGTCCTCTTTGCTGTGCTGGTTCAGGTTCTAACACCAGTCAACTAGAAAACACTGTGATCCTGTGTGGTGTGTGTGTGTGTGTGAGCTAGACAAATCTACCAATCTATTCCCTAGCAGCCCTGACCAGTCAAACATGGCCGGCAGTGCTGGCTGACTGGAGGGATGATGGATGGAGGTTTGGTTAGATCTGGTTCATGTACAGCACCGGTGTGAAGCTGAAACAGGCCTGTGATTACAACGTCAAAGGTTAGAATCCCCAGAACACCCAGGAAAACCTAGTGGTGACCCCTTCATAAGAAAACACCATTGAAATGCCCTTTGAGGAAGGAATTACCCCTGACTAACACAGACTGAGACTGAAGCAACAGCACTGGGCAGCTCCCAGTACTGGGCAGCTCCCAATACACCACAATACACAATACAGCTCCCAGTAGGCAGTGCTACAGACTGGGGTTGTACTGGGCAGCTCCCAGTGGGCAGCAATATAGACTGGGGTTGTACTGGGCAGCTCCCAGTGGGCTGCAGTACAGACTGGGGTTGTACTAGGCAGCTCCCAGTGGGCAGCGGTATAGACTGGGATTTAATACCACACTATACAGTTCTGTATCATACCATACTGTAAAGTATGGTACCACACCATACCATACTGTGCCATACCATACTATATTGTACCATACATACTATACTGTACCATACCATACTATACTGTACCATACCATACCATACCATAGTATACTGTACCATACCATACCATACCATACCATACCATAGTATACCGTACCATACCATACCATACCATAGTATACCGTACCATACCATACCATAGTATACTGTACCATACCATACCATACCATAGTATACTGTACCATACCATAGTATACTGTACCATACCATACCATGCCATACCATACAATACCATACTGTACCGTACCATACCATACCATACCATACCATACCATACCGTACTATATTGTACCATACCATACCATACTGTGCCAAACCATACTATACTGTAACATACTGTACCGTGCCATACTGTACCATACCATACCACACCACACCATACCATACCATACCATACTCTACTGTACCATACCATAGTATATTGTACCATACTGTACCATACCATACCATCCCATACCATACTGTAACATACTGTACCATAACATACCATACCATACTCTTCTGTACCATACCGTACCATACCATACCAAACCATGTCATACCACACCATATCACAGCATATCATACCATAGTATCAGGGGAAGTAAGCGACACTGTAATCACATAATTTTTCCTGTACCATACCAAACCATACTATACTGTACTGTACTGTACTGTGCTGTACCATACCATACCATGACAAATACTGTATGTTCTGTAGCAGCTAGGGTTATGTTGGTTATGTCTCTATGTCCATTCCACTGCACCATTACCAGGTTTAGTTTTGGTGCAGGTGGCAGCACTAAAACTGTTGCCACTTGGCTGAAATATCATGAATTTTGTTTGAAATTTCCCATTTTGTCTGGCAGTGGTGTTAATGTTCTTGCTGAATGAATGGAGGAAACACTGGTGCATAACATATAATCAAGACATTTCTGTTTTCAGGACTTTATTTCGGCTCTCGCCCTCTGTCACTTCATCCACACCTCTCTCTCTCTCTCTCTCTCCCCCCTTAGAAATACAACCGATATATACAGCAGAAATGCCCTGCAACAGTGAGTGAAGGAGGCGGGGAAGAGGAAAAAAAAAGGAGTAAAGGAGGGTTACCTCCATGGAGAGGAGGAGAGAGGAGACAGAGGGGATGAATATGTCAACAAGAAGAGAGAGAGAGACAGAGGGAGGGATGCGGTGAACGAGGAGAGAGGGATAAAGAGGAGGAGGAGGAGGGGGAAAAAAAGGAGGAGAGAGGGCGATACATGCGGAGCAGAAAGCCAGAGAGGAGGAGGAGGAGGAGGAGGAGGAGGAGGAGGCCCAGTAAATCAGCCAGCCTCTTGTCAACACCTCCCACCAGCTCCCCCCCAGGGGCTTCTGAAGCCAGTGAGCTGAGAATAACAAATGGCCGTCATTGGCCAGGCAAAAAGCTGTGATTATAATTATCACATCCCACACTGACCTTGCATAAACCTTAATCCTTCTCCAATGGAGCATTTAAATAGGCTGCCAACAGCGACAGAGATGAGGAGCGAGCGAGCGAGGGAGAGGGAGGGAGGGAGGGAGGGAGGGAGGGATGGGATGGGAGGCGATGTGGGAAGGCGGGAGAAGGAGGAACGGAGGGGAGGTGAGGGAAATGTAAAAAAGGGGAAGGGATGAACGGAGGGATGGGGGAGAGCGGAGGTGAGAGGGGGGGAGTCGGGGAGGTGAGGAGACCGAGAAAGGAGGAAAAAAATGAGGGATGAGGAGAAGAAAGAAAGAGGGAGTAGCGGCTGTGGCGGGTCAGCGGCTCACCTGGAGGTTCAGCGGTTCAACACGGGGGGGAACATGAGGAGTAATGAGGAGGCGAGGAGGGGAGAGGAAGAGGAGAGTGAGTGAGTGAGCGGAGGGAGAGGAGGTGGAGGTGCTGTAGGAGGAGAGAAGAAGGGAGAATCAGTGAGGAGTGTGTACTACTGTAGCGGCTCAGCAACTCACTACAGAGTCCTGCCACTGACTGAACACTTCTGAGCACTCACCCGCTGTGTGTGTGTGTGTGTGTGTGTGTGTGTGTGTGTGTATGTGTGTGTGAGAGAGAGAGAGAAAGAGAGAGAGAGAAGCAGGGCTTGCCAGAGGTTCTCCCATAGACCAGAATTGTCTGTTTACCAGTCATTCCATCCTTTAACCCTCCTATTATGTTTGGGGTCAACCCAACATTTAACATCTCTAAAAACATGATTAACATTATTTTCCCAGCTTGATATTTCATGACTTTTCCAAATTTCATGGGGAAAAAAACTTAACATCAAATTTAACATGATGATACGTTTTCAAGGTCCTGTACACACTTTATTTTGTGTTTGCTGTCATTTTGACCCTAAACACAATAGCCTTATAAAACCAGAGAAAATATAAAAGTTTTACACAAATTTTATTTCTCTTTGTTTTGACTGATACTCATGCAACTTTCCCATGCAATTTTTTTTGATCTTTCAAAAATGTTCCCATGCGTTAGGGCCCATAACATAAGACACGCCCACACACAGCCCTCTAAACCATTTCTCTTTGAGTTTTATGTAGATTTTCTGTCCTGTCACAGCTCTTTGAAAGACTATTTTGGTGACTAATTTACTTTTTATTGGTGTTTTTTTCCTTATTGACTAACTGCTATGTGTTACTTGCTGAAGTTCTGAAGTGTAAACTTGCAATCATTACCTCCTTGGCGGAGGTAATGATTGCAATTGAAAGTGAAGTTATGTGAAGTTATGTTTTCGGTGCCGTTTGTTTGTTTGTTTGTTTGCCTGTTAGCAGGATTATGGAAAAACTACTGGCCCGATTTTCATGAGACGATAGGAGGGTTAAATGAGTGACATCACATCAACAGAAATGACTCAGGAAGTTATTATATACAGAACTGTGCAAAAGTCTTAGGCACCCAAGAGTTTTTATATAACTTGTGTCTTAGATGTTTATTCATTTTTTTCTGCATTGGTGTGTCAGTAGACTGCTCTTTATAGTACATTCTTTGATATTTAGAAACTTTTCATTTAATTATTTTTGAAAGCATCTTCACTTTACTTTTTTTTCTTTTACATGCGCCTAAGACTTTTGCACAGTACTGTATTTCATCGACTTTTTCTAAAAAAAAATATTAGCTAGCAACCCTATCCCTAACCCAAAGCCATGAGAGCATGCGTTCTACACTTTGAATCTGCAGCTGTCTGCCAAAAAAAAATAAAAAAGTTCCTGTAACCTCAACTTTAAAAACAGATTTCTTCCTTCTTTTGATTTCAGGTACTTTGGATGCAGAAATTCCCTTCATTTCTAAAGGAAAACGTTTCTAAAGAGTTTTTTTCCCCTGCTTTTTTGTGTTCCTGTTTTGGCTGTATAAAACCCTATTTGAATGGGATTAGAATTACAGGCTAATGAGGCTAATAAAACACTAGCCATGCTCCTCTCGTATTTTACTCATCGATCTGGACTTTTTCTTAGCCAAATTACAGACAGAGGTGAATCGTTCAGATGTTCCTGATGGCAAACATCACTGCAAAGTCTAATACTGTAGGTGCTTCCCATACAAACAGCCATTCAAAGAGAACAAGGTAATAAGCTGCTGGTCTGGGGAGGAAAATGTGAAGGATCCAGCTCTCTATGGACTTCTGCCTTCATATTGTTGGCTTCCAGAACCAGCGTATGGTCTGGGTACCAGAGACACTAGCAGAATCCTCCATAGGTGCTCGGTCATGTTCACTTTTACA
>NW_027282549.1:15000-37500 GCF_046629955.1 Centroberyx affinis | reverse complement strand
CATAACTACGTCAGAAAATGTAATAATATGCTAAAATACATCCTGGATCTGGGAGGAGCAGATTACGAGACTGTTACAAGTTATACATTCTAGATTTACCACTGTAGCTATATAGTAATTTTTATAACACATAATAAGCACAGTAAAATTACATCATAGTGAAGTCAGAAAGTGTTATAACCAACAATTGAAATAAGGTGTAACAAATTTACTCAATATCACAAAATTCTTGAATACTATACTATACTATACTATACTATACTATGCTATACTATGCTATGCTATGCTATGCTATGCTATGCTATACTATACTATACTATACCATACTATGCTATGCTATACTATACTATACTATACTATACTATACTATACTATGCTATACTATGCTATGCTATGCTATGCTATACTATACTATACTATACCATACTATGCTATGCTATACTATACTATACTATACTATACTATACTATACTATACTATACTATGCTATACTATACTATACTATACTATGCTATACTATACTATGCTATGCTATACTATACTATACTTTACTATACTATACTACACTATACTATACTATACTTTACTATAGTATACTATACTATACTTTACTATACTATACTATACTTTACTATACTATACTATACTATACTATACTTTACTTTACTGTACTGTACTGTACTGTACTGTACTGTACTGTACTGTACTTTACTATACTTTACTATACTATACTATACTATACTATACTATACTATACTATACTTTACTGTACTGTACTGTACTGTACTTTACTATACTTTACTATACTATACTATACTATACTATACTATACTATACTATACTTTACTATACTGTACTGTACTGTACTGTACTATACTTTACTATACTATACTATACTATACTATACTATACTGGTAACACATTACAATAAGGGTACATTAATTAATGGTTAGTTTATGCTTAATAAGCATTAACTTACCCTTAATTAACAGTTAACTAATGTGTCTGGTAATCATTTAACTAAGGTATTAATTTATACATGAATTTAGTCATCTTTATAAACTATTAAATAATGTATAAATGAATACCTTAGTTAACATGAACACCATTAGTAAATTACACATTAGTTAACTGTTAATTAAGGGTTAGTTAATGCTTATTAGGCATTAACTAACCCTTATTAACCATTAACTAACCCTTAACTTGTACCCTTATTGTAAAGTGTTACTACTATATTATACTATATTATACTATACTAAATCATATTTATGCACTTTAACCCAGCTGATGGAAACACACCTAACCCACATTTCATTTTTGAAACATTTCAAAAGTCCTCTTTAAATTGACTTGACAGTTGGATGGAAACATAGCTAGCGGGTGTATTTTGGAGCAACACATATCTTACGTTACTTTTCAATACTAAATGTGTTAAAAATGTGGTATCAGCACATATTACATTGGAAAGTGATCGAGGTCTGTTGTTTCAAAATACACCCAGTAATGTGATGAAAATGATGCATTATTGTGAAGAGCGTAAAGCATTGCAGTGAATGGGCAAAAAGCAGCATTGCTTTTAAATCTGAAGCTTTAGGTAAAAATAAATCAATTGACCGCCTTCCAACCAAATCAGTGTCATCATCCGTCTGCCAAATGAAATTAAATGTTCAGCAGACATGGAAAAATCTACAAATCAATCCTTTAAACGCTTTGGAGATGTATAATCCACCACAAATACATTCCTTAAGATGATATTATACGCTAAAACTGAAATGTGATCATGACAATTTGTTAATCTTTTCCAGGTTTCACCGCCTGCTGAGGTTGACATTAGTTAGACATCGGTGTGCTGAGATGAAAGTCAGCAGGCAGCTAATGGGACATTTTCACAGTCCACAGTCTTAGCTTTTAATATGACAATTACTGTAGAAACCAGATTTAGCAAAATAAATTGTTATATTTTCAGAACATGGGCTTTTATTTGCTGTCCTTTTTAGTGCCATGGCTATAGTGCTGTGGCTATACTATAGATTAAAATAATTGGTCACTTTCAGCACACCTTTGGGGCTACGTTCACATTACAGGCCTTAATGCGCAATACCGATTTCTTGCTCACATCTGATTTTTTTTGTTTTACCTGTTCTCATTCATGTGTAAAAAGTGACACATATCCGACGTCAGTATGAATGGACCTCTGAAAACATGATTAACATTATTTTCCCAGCTTGATATTTCATGACTTTTCCAAATTTCATGGGGAAAACAGGTAAACAGAACATTTAACATGATGATATGTTTTCAAGGTCCTGTACACACTTCATTTTGCCTTATAAAACCAGAGAAAATATAAAAGTTTTACACATATTTTATTTCTCTTTGTTTTGACTGATACTTATGTAATTTTCTCTGCAATTTTTTGATCTTTCAAAAATGTTCCCATGCGTTAGGGCCCATGACATAAGACACGCCCACACACAGCCCTTTAAACCATTTCTCTTTGAGTTTTATCTAGATTTTCTGTCCTGTCACAGCTCTTTGAAAGACTATTTTGGTGACTAATTTACTTTTTATTGGTGTTTTTTTCATTATTGACTAACTGTTATGTGTTACTTGCTGATGTTCTGAAGTGTAAACTTCACTTTCAGTTGCAATCATTGTACACCACACCAGGGTGATAAGAAAGGAATACTCTTTAAAGCATGCTGACTGAAATGCATTTGAATGCATCAGTAACAGGATTTCCATCCAAGTATTCTTATGTAAATTGTGATGTACTGAATTAGACAATCTGAATGGAAATACCTTTACGGGAACATTTTACTTGAATTGCTGGTTATAACAAGTCATCCAAGTCATCATAAGCATATTAGAATTACATCATAACTAAAAAGACGTCAGTATACATCATAACTAAAAAGACGTCAGTATGAATGGACCTCTACTGTGAAGCCACACACGTGCAAATGAACAGCATCAAATGATGTCACATTTGCGAGAGAGTAAATCATGGAAGCTGGTGAAAGTGAAATTGTACTCCAAGTACTAAGCACTGGTTTTGCCCAATCCCTCCCAGTCCACCTCCAGTACTCGTCCTGTCTCATTCCTCCCAATCCACCTTCAGACGTCGGTACGAAAGGACTTATACTGTGAAGCGGCACAATTCTAAAGGAATATTTGCATTGGAGGTCGGATGAGACTTTGTCTGCTGATCCTCCATCTTTTTCTGATGCGTGCCAACACAGAGTGACAACAACAGTGATCTGCACCATGGAGTGTGAGGTAAAAACCACATGAATTCCCATCTGACCACCCAGACTCAGGTTGCATTGCTGTGCAACCAATATGTAACGGACCTAACGAATGTGGCCCAAATCAGAATTAAAAAGATCAGATTCCATGTGTTTTTTGTTGTTCAGATCAGAATCAGATCTCTGTCACATGAAGGCACTTCCAGCACTGGTCCTGCCCAATGCCTCCCAGTCTACCTCCAGTACTGGTCCTGTCCCATCTCTCCCAGTCCACCTCCAGTGCTGGTCCTGTCCCATCCCTCCCAGTCCACCTTCACCTCCAGCACTGGTCCTGTTCCCATCTCTCCCAGTCCACCTCTACCTCCAGCACTGATTCTGTCCCATCTCTCCCAGTCCACCTTCACCTCCAGCTCTCGTTCTGTCCCATCCCTCCCAGTCTACCTCTACCTCCTGCACTGGTCCTGTTCCATTCCTCCCAGTCCACCTCCAGCACTGGTCCTGTTCCATCCCTCCCAGTCCACCCTTACCTCCAGCTCTGTTTCTGTCCTATCCCTCCCGGTCTACCTCTACCTCCAGCTCTGGTCCTGTCCCATCCCTCCTAGTCCACTTCTACTAGCTCATCCAATCACTTTCAGTCAGTCACTAATAGTGTATTCATACTGTTGTCTCTTCTGTATTATGCTGTGTAAAGTGTATGACACATCTGTGTAAAGTACATTTTTAATAGATTTCATTTAATTTGGTATTGTCTACCTTATAACTATCTTTTGATGTGAAATCCATATTATGCTGTAGGAGATTCAGCAGTAAAAAGATTACAACTTCAGCTCACTGTCCCTTTCCTTCTGACTGCCTTGTGGATTGCCTGTACATTAACTACTATTTCCTGGAAGTAGTAGTCAAAATTATTTTTGGTAAATCTAACAACACTGGTTCAGTCAACTGACAGCACTTGGCCTTTCTAATGTTAACCAGAAGGCGTTTTTTCATCCTAGGTGTAAAACCTTATTCCACAAGTCCTCAAAGTCAGTATTCCATTTATTGTCGGTGGACCAACATTATAGCTTGATGTTGTGGATCACTCATTTCTAGCTTGCTGACAAGTATTGACTGAACTGTGAAAGATCTTTGCAACATGATATTAGAATTTTATGTTGGGATTGATTTTCAATTTAACTTTTCACTTCTCTATCATCAATACTTAGGGTTTTGATCACCATTCTCCACCAATCATCTTTATCTTTTTGGTTTTATTAGTACTTATTTATTTCTAGACAACGGTTTCTGAATGGCAGCCCTGCCATAAATACCATCTTTGTGAAGCTCAATAAAGTCTTTGTTGAGGCTGTCACAGGGGTGTTGAGTCCATTCTGTGGTCATTTTTGAATGTAGTTTTGTGGAGTTTACTCACTGTTCTGTTAAGTGTGTTCAAACACCAACGATTTGTCCTCTGTGTAACTCTGTTAGCCACCTTGTGTAGCTTTGAAAATTCACATACAGAAATAGTGGTTGTCAGAGCTCTTTTAAAGGAATAGTTCACCCAAAAATGAAAATTCTGTCATCATCTCCTCCCCCTCATGCCAAATGAAACAGAAGTGAAATGTGTTAGTCCATATAACACAAAGGGAGGTTGCCAGCACAACTTGGTAGCAGCCTTCTCCAAAACAACTGAAGTCAATGGGGACCTGTTCTTTAGAGTTCCAAAACAAAAACAGCCAAACAATCACACTGTGAATAGAAAGACCTATACACCATTATTTGTTTCAGATCAATCAGCTGTAGTTAAGATTTGCACTAAATGATGGTGTAAATATACTGTAGGTCTTTTTGGAACTCTGAAGAACTGGTCCCCACTGACTTCAGTTGTTTTGGAGAAGGCTGCTATGGAGTTGTGCTGGCAGCCTCCCTGTGTGTTATATGGACAAACTTCACCTGTGTTTCAACTGGCATGAGGGTGAGGAGATGATGACAGAATTTTCATTTTTGGGTGAACTATTCCTTTAAAAGAGCCCTGACAACCACTATTTCTGTATGTGAATTTTCAAAGCTACACAAGGTGGCTAACAGAGTTACACAGAGGACAAATTGTTGGTGTTTGAACACACTTAACAGAACAGTTAGTAAACTCCACAAAACTACATTCAAAAATGACCACAGAATGGACTTAACACCTCTGTGACAGTCTTTTTAATTTTGGTGATTACACTTTGCCAGACAGTTTTTTTCTGTAGAAGTTGTTGTTAGATCTTTCGAAGACATCTAATATGAAAAGCATTTAACTTTTTCATGCCTGCTTTGTCACTTGCCAGCATTCTAAGCCATAAAATAAGACTGATTTGATGTACGGTGTTGGGATTAATGCACATCGCTTGAGTCTTATTTATGTTGAGGCCTACTTGCTGTGCATACTGGCAAAGTCTGCCAGTTCTTTCTTGATGATAGAAGAGCAAGATCATCAGCAAACTCTAGATATTCGAGTTGGGAGAAAGGGGTCCGTTGGATGTCTCAAGGTGGTTCAGCAGCTGTTTTGCACATGATTCAGTCGATTCAGTCACAATGCACCCTTGTGTTACACTGGACTGTACAGGGAAATCCTCAGAGAGGCTGTTGTCAAGGGTGACACTGCATTCGAAGTGGTCGTAAAACGTCCCTGTCAGCGTGACAGTCTTAGGTGGACTTCTATAAGATTGCGAGATCTTCGTACCTTCTTGAAGTCAGTGTAACTGATGTAGAGAGATGCATCCAGGCATTGATCAATGATGTCGCACAGATAAAAAATCTCAAAAATCCTTTTCCTTTCCTGAATATGGCTTGCTCTTGATGCAGCTTGATGTCAATAACCAAGAGGACTTGGTCACAAAACTTTGCTAGGGGATAGATGGTATTGTCCTTTTATTAAAATGCGACCTGGTCTAGTCCATTTGATGTCCATCTCTGATATGATGGATATGATGCAGTTTAATTGATTACACAGTTATTGTAGACTTGATCAATACTACATTGGTTGTCTACTACAGCGGTTCTCAACGTGGGGTCCAGGGACCACCAGGGGTTCTTGAGGGGATTCCAGGAGGTCCCCAGCAAATTGATGAATTGTTAAACTTCATTATTTTGTCATTTTAGAATGACTATTTTGATCATAGTTTCACTGTTATCTCTCTACCTACCTGGTCATGGAATTCTGGACAAAATCATATCTGACAATAAAAAATATTCTCAGATTTGGGTCCGAGAGACAAAATCTCATCAAATGGGGGTCCGTGGCTCTAACGTAGCACCGGCCTTCATATCGGTGTAACTCCAGTATCTTTTTTGACTAACCAATGTTCAGGTTGCAACTGTCTGACTGGCTGCTCATCAGCCTAAGAGGAGGAGACATCTGTGGCTCTGACGGCTGATTGGCTGTCCGAAGCTCCTCAGGACCCAGCCATGCGTTGGATTGGCTGCCCGCCTCTCAGTCAAACTGACATGCTAATGTCATTGGAGTGGACAGTGATAATGTCATTCTAGGTAGATAATGTATTTTGACTAGGCTGAGATAGTGGGGTTATTGCAGTGATAATGAATAAGGACAATGAAACCGCAGATAGAGGAGATGATCAACGCTGACAGGTCACCGCTGAATAACTTTATTATTTTCTACTTTAATTTAACATTTTCCTTTAATTTGTCTCCTTTAATTTAACCTTTATTTAACCAGGCAGGCGATTTAAGAATGAATTCTGATTTAGAATGACAGCCAGGCAGTTAAATTACAGTTGCAGAGCAGGCGGCTTGAATTATATTGTAATACTATGTAAAAGAGATGTAGATGGAAATACAGGATGTAGTGGTTCATTGTGCGATTTCAATTATATCCCACTGTGAGTTTTATACTCTCCAGACAACAATCATTTTTAGACATTACAAAGCAAAAATAGGTGTCATTTGCAACACAGTCGGTTTGATTTGGGACAATACGCATCTTTGTTCACCTCATGTTAAGAAAAGAATCCATTTTATGGGCGTACAGCATTGGGTTATATTTTTAAATGTTAGATATCTCACTTTGGCATGAAACGAACCTGTAGAAGAGACTGAAGATGGAGTTTGGTATTGACATAAAGACAGGGAAAAACTGAACATTTTTTGAAAAACACATTTACATCCAATGGAAACGCTGGTCAGAATACTGTATTTCAGTAAGTTTCATTGAAGACTGTAGGGTCTGGAGGTGCTGAGCTTTCACTAGACTGGGATCTGTGTGTGCATGCGTATGTGTGTGTGTGTGCCAAAATTAAATCGTGTGAATAAAGCAACTTTGAATCCGAATTGAGACAGAAATCTTTAAATGACGATGAAGAAAACTGCCACGCTGACTATAAAGCGTGTGTGTACTACTGCTTTGGAAGTATAGTGGGCTTACACACACACACACACACACACACACACACACTCACACCCCCTCCTCCCCCTCCTATAGCGGTCCACCCAAGCGCGGCGTGGTCTCAGCGCTGATATGGACAGTGTGTGAGATTAAAGTGTGAAGCCATTTCCACAGAGCTGGAGGTTAGCTCCATAATAGCTACTACCATTACACCGCCGTCCCCCGGAAACCTCACAACTTCACTGCTTTTAATATATATATATTTTTTTTTTTATTCACTCGAACTGAAGGGTTGACATGCTCTTTTATGCGCTGACTCAGCTCCGGAAACTCAGCGCTCGACATCCGAGGGATAATTTCGCGAAGGTGTCAGTGGGTAAAAAAAAAAAAAAAAAAAAAAAAAAAAAAATACAAAAAATAAATACCGGCTTTTCCTTAGTTACGAGGTTGCCATGTGACACCGGTGTTTGTGACAGGCCCGGAGAGGCCCGGGGGCGATAGGGCCACAGCACGGAGGAGCCGCTCCTATTGAGATGCAGATCTACGCTAATTAATTCTTCGTGTTTAAGGGAATTAAACATTATTCTGGAGAAAAGCAAGGGCCCGCTTTTAATATGTAGCGCAGATAAAAAGGGAGGCGCGTGTTTCTCGGTGACAGACACACATTTATTCACATTTCCCCCCCCCCCCGAGCCAATTCCATTTCAATGTAAAATGAGGAAATGAGGTTAGAGAATGTAGAGAGAGAGAGAGTTAGCTAATAGAAAACAATGACCGGTGTGTTTTATTCTCCAGAGGCTATTCTTGCCTTCGTCAGCGCTCTCTCTCTCTCTCTCTCTCTCTCTCTCTCTCTCTCCCGCAGCACAATGCAGAGAGACAAAGAGGGAGAGCACAGGGGCCAAGTGCCTCTTCTAAAACACACACCAGCTTATTAACCCCAACACACACACACACACAGAGAGAGAGAGAGAGAGCTCGGCGGCGGGCTCTGAAGCGATATCAGGCAGTAATATATTGAGGTTATATTCAGGTTGTAATGGTGTTATTAAAGCAACAAGCTCAGGCTGAATAGAGAGAAAATCCTATTAAAATAATTATAGAGGCTCGGATATGTGTGTGTGTGAGTGTGTGTGTGTGAAAGAGAGAGAGAGAGAGAGGGAGAGGGAGTACACACCTGTGTCTGTATACATATGCATACGATATATGCGCGTGTGTGTGTGTGTGTGTGTGTGAGTGTGTCCTTGGCTAACTAATGCGTAGTAATTGACTCTGCTAATAGTAATTGCCTGCTAATTTTATTGCCGCTTTTCGTCAGCCTGCTGCTTAATTAGAATGTATAGCAAATACATTCACTACTACTAGACCTATTTAAAAATAATTATTTCAAAATTGTATTATGCATTTACTTTATTACAAAAATGACAGTAGGACTGAAGGGCATTTTAAATGCAATTCCTGCAATCTCATTTAGAAATAATGATTTTTTTTTTTTTAAACCCATTTTTGCTTGATGTATGGTTGAGAAATATGAAACATTAATGTGGTACTTGTGATGGAGTCAAAGACAAAGTTGTTATTTGTAGGAAAATGAGACAAGATGAGATAGGGCAGTTAGATATCCCATAAACCTCTTATATAGAACATAATCTTGTCTAATAGTATGTGATTTATTAGACGGTATATACTGAATAGAGGCAGGAAAGATGGGGATAATATCTGATTTAAACCCAAAGCGGTGCTATTACACGGTATAGCAGCCCGGGGATCTGCACCTAACCCAGCAAACATTCACACATTGAATAGATGTTGATAATAGACACTGAAAATACGTGTAAATATAGTCCATATTCCATTTTGTGAAATCAGAACCTGAATATCTGTCTGGTATCAGTTTAAAACAGCTGTTTTAATATGATTTTTTTATATTATGTAGTGAAAATATGTGCTCATTTGCGTAGATGTTGAACTTGTCCTCCTGCTTGTCAACTAGGGCTGAACGGTTTTGAAAAAATATCTAATTGCAATTATTTTGACTGATATTGCAATTGCGATATGATTTGCGATATTAGAGGGAATGATAATTTTGACATCATTATTCTCATTTTCATTGAAAAACGTATTCAAATGATTATGGTGTGATTTTTGCGGGGATCTGTACCAAACAAAGATGTTTTCTTCAGTCTGTAGAATATGATGTGTAGGCCAGGACATCTCTGCAGCACCACAATATTTACTTTAAAATGCTATTTTGACACACATTTCACCTTTAATATTGTGCCTCCTGCGATTTAAAAATTGCAGTAGGCCATATTGCGATTTCAGCCCTAATGTCAACTATTAAGTCTAATACTGTGCATTGGAGAAAAAATCATAAACAAATAAATTGTTACAAAAAAATACAGATTCGCTCTTTGGAACTCAACACGAGTGTCACATTCCATCTCAACACTTTATGTATTATCAGCACAAAATGTTAAAATACTGCTATTAACATTGAAAGGTAACACAACCCCAGAGAACATCAGCCAGTATTACAGCATATTCCCTAAAGAGTGACTATTCCTTGCTTCAGTGTCACAGAGTAAAAAAGAAGCATGTTGTAAACCTGCCATTGACTCTAAGGCTAATTCTCCTGTACTTCCACAACACGGTCTCACGGCAGTTCGTGAAATAGTCATGAAAATTTAATCTGTTGATTCGTGTACATGGACACGACCTAAAAAACGTGCCTCCACCACGACCTGAATTACGTTCCTCCACCACGAATTTGAAAACGTAAGTTTTGGCAAATAAAACTACTTGTGTTACGGTTATGGTTAGGCAACTAAAACAACTTGGTTAAGGTTAGAGAAATGGTTTGGTCATGGTTAAATAAGAAAAACGTTTGTTAAAAAGTCCCGACTGACAGAAAAAAAAACCATGTTGCGGGCACGAAAGATACTTCCAATTGAAATACATTAGTTTGAAAGTAGTGCTGAGTGTCACAAAAAAATGGAAAAATCGTGTCCATGAACACGAATCAATAGACTACATTTCGTGACTATTTCATGAACTGTCGCGAGACCGGGTTGACTTCCAAGGCAACGGCTTTATAAAGGCAGCAGTCAGGCTCTATATACATTCTGCAGCAAAAGTGCAAAAATTCAAATGTCACCAAAGAACTGCCACAGCATCATCTGTTCAGCTGGGATAAAACACGCTGCTATGAAAAATCTCTGTTTTGTCACCTATTAACAGAATGTACATATAAAGGAAAAGGTGGGTCTGTTCACTCTCATAGATTTAAAATTAAAGTTGCAAGATCCCCTTTGTTTATGTGTCCAGTACTGTGACGTCTTTTTCCTTGGATTTTCTGTTCATGAAGTTTATGTTTCTCAGTCATGGTGGCTATCACTGCTCATGCTACCCAGTTCTTCTTCTACTTATTCCAAACAAACCGGAAATGTAAAACGCATCACTTCCTGTGTGCCAGAGGATTTTTCCCAGGAAACAGCTACCAGACACCGGCTGTTTACAACAGCAAATGTAGAAGCTTTCATGAACTGGATATAGGTTGAATCACTATTGTGGTGTATCAGTCAGTGATGGAGAGGAGAGAAACTAGGCTAATGGTATTGTTTTTGTGTCTTTATAGTTACTATAGAAATATACTGTACATTCTACTGGACACATTCAGATAGAGTGCTAGTCAGATCAGCCCCAAGCTTTCACACTCAAAACATGTTAGCAGTTCTGTTTTATTGCTTGTGTTCTGTATTGCTCTGCTTCTGCTTTACCCTTCTGGTCTGGTCTGGTCTGGTCTGGTCTGGTCTGGTCTGGTCTGTACCGGTCTCGTCCGACTTGGTCTTTACTGGTCCAGTCTCGTCCGACTTGGTCTTTACTGGTCCAGGTTGGTCTTTTATGTTCTGATCTGGTTTGCTGTGGTCCACTTTAGTCTGGTCTGGTCTGGTTTTCACTGATCTGGTTTGGTCTGGTCTGGTCTGGCCGAGTCTCGTCCGACTTGGTCTTTACTGATCCAGTTTGGTCTGCTATGTTCTGATCTGGTTTGCTGTGGTCTGATTTGCACTGATCTGGTTTGGTCTGGTCTAGTCTGGTTTGCACTGATCTGGTTTGGTCTGGTCTGGTCTGGTTTGCACTGATCTGGTCTGGTCTGGTCTGGTCTGATTTGCACTGATCTGGTCTGGTCTGGTCTGGTCTGGTCTGGTCTGTTGTAATGAAAAGGGTTCTCAGCTGTTTTTTTTAGCGCCTTAGCAGAGCATCTGACACTTTCTAATTTACAGGAAATTTGAGAAAATTGTTCCATTCCATTTTCCCGGCCTGCTGACTGGTGGTATGTAGTGTGTGTGTGTGTGTGTGTGTGTGTGTGTTTAGTCTGGGTGTGTAGACGGTATAGCAAAGAGGAGACAAATGTGTGTATTTTAGCAGCGGAAATACTGTGTATGCGCACGCACATGTGAGGATTTCACTTTCTCTGTGTGTGCGGGTGTGTATGTGTGTGTGTGTGTGTGTGTGTGTGTGTGTGTGTGTGTGTGTGTGTGTGTGTGTGTGTGCACGCTGATAGACATCGGGGAGCCAGATAGCTGAAGGCTGAAGGCATTAAGAGAGGAGAGGAGGACATTAATCTAAAGAAAATTAAAATCTGGAGCGGTGCGTTTAGGATGGAGAGCGACCGCCACTTCTGATAAGAACTGGTTAAGGAGAGCACAGATTTAGATAAATGGGCAGGAGAGAGAGGAGGAGGAGGAGGAGGAGGAGGAGGAGGAGGAGGAGGAGGAAGAGGGAGAAAGGAGGAGAACGGAGGGAGGAGAAGGAGAAAGAGGCGAGGATGGAGGGGAGAAAATGGTGGGGGGAGAGAAAACGAGAGGAGGCAGGGGAGATGGAGGAGGAGAGGATGGAGGGAACGAGGAGAAGAGGGAAGGAGAGAATGAGGGGAAGGACAGGATGGAGGGAGGGAGGTGGAAAGAATCGAGAGGAGAGGAGAGGAGGCTGTTCAACAAAATCTCTGAAACCTGAGCGGGCTGCTAATATGGCCTCACTTTCTCTCTCTCTCTCTCTCTCTCTCTCTCTCTCTCTGTGTGTGTGTGTGTGTGTGTGTGTGTGTATACGCTTGTGTTATGCAGCACATGTAGATAGCAGTGGCTCTGTGGTCTCGAGCATCAATAACATCAGGTTATCAGGAGTATGGTCTGGTCACACACACACACACACGCCACAGACTCTCTCTCTCTCTCTCTCTCTCACACACACACACACACACACACACACACAGTGAGTGATAGCAGTGCCACAGAGGTGGCTGTCTGAGGTTAGCCAAGCTGTGCTCAACAGAATGTTGTAGATTTAAGACTGTGGCTAGTAGACAAGATGTGGAGCAGATTTAGCCTGTGCTGCAGCCAGGCCGGGCCGGGCCAGGCCAGGCAGAGCAGAGCAGAGCACAGCTGCCCACTCATTTCAATGGGGAACACTAACAAGGGCTTTTTAGGACAAATGTACTAATGATCAATATGGCAAGTCGCAGGAGAGGAAACAGTATCAAAAAGATATACCTTTAAAGAAGACTATAGATTTTTTTAAGTTATTATTTATTATTATTAGTAGTAGTAGTAGTATTATCACTATATATTTTATCAATATTCTAAAATATAGTTTAAAATATGTTGAATATATATTAGATTTTTTATTTTGTTTTGCATTTCTATATACTGTATTTTTGTATCATTATTTTTTATTATTCACTTTTTTTTTTTTATCAAATTTTGGATTTTTCAAGAGCCAAAACTTGGAACTGGAAGATGTATCCCTACATCGTTTTCAAAACATTTGTTCCAGTCACTGAGAATGTTCAATAAAATGTTCGATTCTACTTTTATAAGAACCTCGGCAATGTAAGGTAATGTTATCAAGTTATATATAGTGCTGTAAATGCCTACTCAACTCTAACAGAACACTGTAAACTAGTGGGTTAGTAGTCAATGTAAGGTAGTAAAACACTGTAAACTAGTGGGTTAGTAGTCAATGTAAAGTAATAAAACACTGTAGACTAGTGGGTGGTAGTCAATGTCAGGTAATAAAACATTGTAGACTAGTGGGTTAGTAGTACTGTCACTATTCAGTGACAGTAGTAGTGACAGTATACTGTATATACTGTATATCATATATATGGTTTCTGCTACTATGCACCTACTATGCACCTTATAAATGGAACAGACTGCAAAGCTTTAGACCCCTCAATGATTTTAAAGCAATGATATCTCACATTTTCTGTGATGTTCAGAATTATATATATATATATTTTTTAGGTTTTCCAGTGTTTTATAATGTATGTTGCTGACTGTGTATTATGTTGTCTTTGCCACTTTTACAAATGTTTGAAAATAAAAATAAATTAAATCTTTGCAGGAAATAAAATGGCTTCCAACAGGAATGCAATGCATCCAGTGAAAGCAGAGTGAGGCTGTCTGACAGCTATTTAACCACAGAGTAAATGTTTTGACCAGTAAATCCAGTCAGAAAAGCTCCCATAATGCATTGTGGGATCACAGCGCATGTATGTGTGTGTGTGGTCTAGAGTTATCAATCTGTTGGACCACCTGACACACAAACACACACACACACACATTCACACACACACACACACACCGTCAGGCAGTCAGTGGCTAGTCAATCACTCAGAACAAAGCCTTCCAGCCCAAAGTCACGCCTGGTGGACCACGTGAAAGAGTGATTTTGTGTGTGTGTGTGTGTGTGTGTGTGTGTGTGTGTGTGTGTCAGACTGGCAGCAGTTGTAACAAAAGAATGATCGGTAGGTCTGCTCTTAAGTCAGCCAGGTACTTGACCCATTGGCTCTATTCTATTCTATTTATTCTAGTCTGTACTGATCTGTGACATGACTGTAATATGGGTCATCTGAACTACCATACTATATTGTCAGTATGATGCAGAAAAAAACTTCATGTCCAAGAGTTTATTACGGATGGAATTTTGACGTAATAATAATTCCAAAACAAAAGAATGCAAAAACGGATGACGGATAAATATCCCAGAAGATTACTTGCCAACTGAGGAGGCATCGGATGGTGACTTGACCAACGAGAATGAATGAGTGGAGCCCCGAGATTCATTGCGATCACGTCCAAACAGCACTATAATCTATAGCAGTGGTTCTCAACGTGGGGTCCGGGGACTACCAGGGGTTGTGAGGGGGTTCCAAGGGGTCCCCAGATTTAGCCCAACTTGGCTATTCTTCCAAGAGTCCTCAACATAAAACCATCAATATTTGTACAATTAAAACACTTAAAACCTACAATTAGCCCCATACATTGTGCAACACACACACACACAAAAAAAGAAAACTGAACTGAAAACTGGTGAATAGTTAAGCTTCACCATTATTTAATTTACAAGAAGTTAACACAATTAGAGAATGTAGAAGAATGACTGTTTTGATCATAGTTTCACTGTTATCTCTCTACCTACAATACAGATAGTCTTGGAATTCTGGACAAAATCATATCTAACGATACAAATATTTGAGACAAAATCTCATTCAATGGGGATCTAATATGAACTAAATTAGGGGTCTTTGATATGAAAAAACTTGAGAATGTGTCTTAATGAATCGCATCTGCAACGTCAAACGTCTCAAACTATAAGGACACTTCTCTGTCTTGCTCTCATGAGACGTTCGTTCTCTCCAAGACGACTTGGCAAGAACTTTCTCCACAAGGACACAAGTATCGACTTGGCTTTCTTGGATTTGATTTTTAGCCCTAGGCTGATCATCAAATCCAAGAATGCCAAGTCGATACTTGTGTCTTTGTGGAGAACGCTCTTCCCAAGTCGTCTTGGGAAGAGCGAACGAGTTGAACGATCTTATGAAAGTAAGCACAGAGAAGCTCCCTGACAGTTTGAGATGGACTGTGTGCTGCACGTCACGCGTGTGATTAATTAAGACACATAGCTGTTCATTTTCCCAGCTGTTAACTGTCTCTGTACTGTAGACCAGTGTTTCCCAACCCAGTCCTCAAGGACCCCTTTTCCTGCAAGTATTGGTTCCAGCTCTACTCTTGCGCACCTGATCCAGTTAAGGTCTTAATGCTGATTGGTAGAGACAGATCTACCTGAACAGAGCAGCATGAAAGTGTGTAGGCCCCAGTGGGATCAGGTGTGCAAGAGTAAAGATGGAATAAAAACTTGCAGGACAGGGGGTCCTTGAGGACTGGGTTGGGAACCACTGCTGTAGACTACAGCGCTGCTCGGACGTGATGCGGCGGTGTCGCAATGAATCTCGGGGCTTTCAATTCTTTCTCCTTGGTCAAGTCACCATCCGATGCATTCTCGATATTTTGAGGTGAAACTTCCGGGTTTTCTATCCTACGGAGCCCCTCTGTGGTCCAGAAAAAAAAACTCGATGTGTAAATCCGTGCGAATGGATTTGTAAACTGTGCCCTCAGATTCACAATCCATTTGCACAGTTTACAAATTACATGAACTCTTCTGTTCTTCAGCGAATGGACCTTGCATGGACCGCGGTGACCTAAATCAATTTAACTAATTTCACTATGGTTAAATCTGCCGTTAAATCTAGATAACATTGAACTTACTTGGTGGATGTGGTCACCGTGGTCCATGCAAGGCAGGTCCAAAGGCAAGTAGAAATACGTTCGCATGGATTTACACATCGAGTTGTTTTTTTTCTACCATGTGACCCCAGAGGGGCTCCGTACTATCCGTCCTTCGTCCTGTCGTTCTTTTGTTTTGGAATCTTGCTTCGGCGGTTAGATATTATGTAAAACATGTCATCAAGGACACAAGAACCCACAAGAAGTTTCTCCTGTGTGGGAATGGTCGTGGCGGAGGCCTTTCACTCTCCATGGTTCTGATCACATGAACTGTGGAGGACCCCAGCAGCATAAGCACTCCTCAGTATGTAATATGCTACTAGCTATGTTTCCTAACTGTACTGTATTCTCCATACAAGAGATGAAGGCAGCTGATCAACTAGGGAGACACAAAGTGTGGCTGCACCAGAGAAGAGCGTCCCATAGATTCTCCTTGTTTGTCCAAATTAAATTCTGTTTAGTTTGTTCACTGGTGGGAAATCTTCTCCACACAGGAAGTGACAAATCAAAACTTAAGAGTGAAATCCTTAAGTGTCTCCTAAACCAGTGATTCTCAACCTTTTTCATATCAAGGACCCCTAATTTAGTCCACATTAGAGCCACGGACCCCCATACGATGAGATTTTGTCTCTCAGACCCAAATCTGAGAATATTTTTATTGTCAGATATGATTTTGTCCGGAATTCCATGACTATCTGTATTGTAGGTAGAGAGATAACAGAGAAACTATGATCAAAACAGTCATTCTTCTACATTCTCTAATCGTGTTAACATCTCGTAAATGAAATAACGCTGAAGTTTAACAATTCATCCGTTTGCTGGGGACCCCCTGGAACCCCATCAAGGTCCCCTGGTGGTCCCCGGACCCCACGTTGAGAACCACTGTCCTAAACGGCAGCAGAGAAAGCTGGACTCACCAACGTTCGATCTCTTCCCCTATTGTCCCTTTGGTTTCCTTTGGTATAAAGCATCACAGACCTCTTTGCTGACGTCACCGCACAGGATTTCTGGGTATTGAAGTCCTAATATTAATTTCCAATTGATAAAGTGATCATTAATCAAAACAGTTATCATGAATGAGGTGTGTTTCTTATATTGCACTCTGGTTTGGTTTGGTAGGGTTTCCTGTGTTTTCAATGTAAATCAGCAGAATGGAAAATACGTTTTTGCAGGACAGGCTGATATCTGTATGCCAGGTCAGGTCATATGAGATGTGTATTATGAGGTGTGTGTGTGTTGAGGTGTGTGTGTGTGTGTTGAGTTGTGTATTATGATGTGTGTTTACCTGCGATTTTGTGGTGTACAGGTGATTTTCAGTGATAGGGTTAAGGTTGGCTAGCTTTCCATTAGTCTGGACAGCATTCAGTCACCTTCACTTTCACCCTTCCTCAGGCCATACATTAACATTCACACCATGCTTGCCGTGTGTGTGTGTGTGTGTGTGTGTGTGTGTGTGTGTGTGTGCCTGCGTGCATTTATTTGTGTCTGTCAATTTGTGTCTGTCTTTCTGTGTGTGTGATTTTCTGTCTGTCTGTGTGTTTGTCTGTCTTTGTGTGTGTGTGTGTGTGTTCTGTTTTCCTGTGTTTGTGTTTGTGTGTGTGTGTGTGTGTGTGTGTGTGTGTGTTAATCTCCTCAACATTGCCTCCATGAAATTGACATTTGACAGTAATTGTGTAGCGACAGCGATCCGGTCCATCCTATGCTCTGATTGGATGAGGATGTTACACACACACACACACACACACATACACACACACACTGTGACCAGTCACACTTCCTACCCGTTAACGGCAGAAATAACGGCAACAACAAATCACCACTGGTTCACCCGGGATGGAGGGATGAGTGGAGGAAAAGATGGATTTGGATGTTCGGAATCCTAGAACAGTAAATAGTAGACAGTATGAACTTCTGGACAGAAAGAAAGAAAGAAAGAAAGACAGAAAGAAAGAAAGAAAGAGAAAGGAGAAGAGGGGAAGAAATGAACAGGATAAGAGGAGGAATGACAAAGGAGGAAAGAGTGGGGATGAAAAGAGAGGACAGTGTAGTGAGAAAATTAAGAATTAATAAAATTTTGAATTTGATTTACAAAATTCCATGTCAAGCTCTCTATTCAGATTTAAAAACCAGGAAATCGGAGATAGGTTGTCATCTGACATCAGTGTATCTCCCCTCGGTCTCTCTCTCTCTTTTTTCTCTCTCTCTTTTTCTCACTCCCCTCATCTTTCCTTCCACCTCTAAGCTCCTTGGACAGGACCTACCGCCCGTCCTACACTGATTAGAGTTAATAATTAGCCGTGTGTGTGTGTGCGTGTGTGTGTGTGTGTGTGTGTGTGTGTGTGTGTGTGCGTGTGTGTGTGTGTGATTTTTATCATAGTTTTGAGGACATCCTATTCTTCTCCAATCATCAGCCAGCTCCCTGTGGGCAGACGCTAATTAAAATCAATAGTCTCCTCAGACTGACACTGAAGGCTCAACTACACTAAAGCAACATAGCTGAGAGGCGATATTCGCTATCTTTACATTTCACCATTTTCATGACCAAAAAAAAATCATAAAAATTACAAGTATTCAGTGTTTACCCCAGAATTATATACTTGTCAGGGAGGATAAGCCTCTGAAAACAGCATTTAGACCATCATGGGACTCTCCACTGAAACCCAGACTAATGAAATTCTTTTAGGATTAGCAGCTCTTATGGGTGAAAATATATAAAACATATAAACACATATAGAGGAAGCTCCATCATATCAGACTGGCCCATAGCTGATTTTTAATAGAAGGCCAAAAACTGATATATTAGTCTTGCCCTGCATAAAAGCCACTGTCATACATTATCTCTCTTTGCTACAATCAAATAAATAAAAAAAGAAGCTTAATTTTTGCTGCAGCTGCCAACACACCTAAAAGAATTTCATTATAGTCTGGGTTTGAGTGGAGAGTTTTAGTGTCCCATGATGGTCTACATGCTGTTTCAGAGGCTTTTCCACCCTGGCAAGAATGAAATTCTGAAGGAAATACTGAATACTTGGACATTTCTGGCAATTAAATGGTCAAATTTAAAGATATTGAAAATTGACCAAAAAATGGCTTTTGGCGGTTTAAATCCAAAAATCTCATTATCAGTCTTCACAAAGCCATATCAGTTGAACCCTAGTGTATTTTCAGTTGGCTGTGGGCAGTGAAGTCTCTGTTAACCTACAACGGTGAGGAGCAGAGGAGGAGGAGGAGGAGGAGGAGGGAAGGGGTAGAAGGTCACAGAGACCTTGTTGACCAGGAGATCTGGTCTCAAGATAAACACCAAAAACCTTTTGTATCTTCACAACAGGCAACATCACTCTACAGTGCTGCTCACAATACACAGTACACACTATAGAGGCTTTCATGTGGCTTAATGCATCCTGTGGTGGCCATATTGGAGACCCACAGCTCTTGGGCAGCAGTGGCTGTGAACAGCTGGCTGTATGTCTAAGCATACAACTTGGCTGTCAACAGAACTGAATAGACATGGTTCATTTCTGTGCTGTTAATATAGTAGATAGCCTATAAGATAGTGTCAGCTTTTTAGCTAGCTAATACTATCTCGTCAGCTAACCATCACTGTCTTGTTGTTAACACATCTGATTAGCACACTAGCTAACAAAGCTAGCGTTAGCATGTTAACATCAACATCAGTGTCTTTGCTAAATGAGCCTGCTGGCTAGTTAGCTAGCTAACAGTTTGTTCAGGTTAACTGAGCTGACTCTTCTCAAGCTCCAACTCTTCATGTTTTGGAGTAGAGACTAGGGCTAAAGACAAGACAGTTTACTGTGTCACAGTAATCTACATTTGGAAACAAATCCACCTTATCACACTATTCACTTTTACTGAGAACGTTACTGAATGGATCTACAGCCACACCACAACAAGCTGACTCAACAACAACAAGCTGTCTGTTTCTAGCCTGGTTGTTATAGATTTAGACTTAGATTCAGACTTTATTAACTAATAGCCAATTGTCCAGTGGACCTCCATAATGGAGACACCCCTGGTTGATAACATTTGTGACACAACTGAAAAGCTTCTATAATGAATATAGGGAACTGTTTAGGGGGTCAAGGGTCTCTGGCCATTAGTTTTTCTACATGTAGCCTACTCCTTATGGCAGTGATTCTCAACCTTTTTCATATCAAGGACCCCTAATTTAGTCCACATTAGGGCCACAGATCCCCATTTGATGAGATTTTGTCTCTCAGACCCAAATCTGAGAATATTTTTATTGTCAGATATGATTTTGTCCATGATTATCTGTACTGTAGTTAGAGAGATAACAGTGAAACTATGATCAATATAATCATTCTAAAATGACAAAATAATGAAGTTTAACAATTCATCAGTTTGCTGGGGACCCCCTGGAACCCCCTCAAGGACCCCTGGTGGTCCCCGGACCGCACGTTGAGAACCACTGTCTTATGGGATATGCAACAGAAGTTGATACAGCATACTTTATAAGACATTTGGGACATATTTGGTTCTCTGCCGTCTATCAGAAACTAGATTGCCAAAGCAATTTGCAACAAGTAAAAAAACAACAACAACTTAATACATTCAAACCATATTCAAATGATTCATTATTTATTATTTGATACAATATCTAGGCTATATTAATGGAAAATAGTTTCAAAGTTGAGAACATACTATACTATGCCAAATTGTTTAGCTCTCATCTCCCATGATTCTGGACCACGCAACCAATAACACAGTGTAACCACATTGGACAGATTATTTTCCAACAAGTGTCGGTTAGCAAGTTAATATGAATGATAAGATATGATGAGGATGTTGAGGATGTGTCTCCGATTTAAAGATATTGAACATCACCAAACGTTCATCCCAAAGTATCAGTATCGTTGAAATAAGCAGGATAATAAGCAGGATAAGCAAGGAAAAAGTCCTAGGATCTGATGGGAATACAGGAATAATAACCATAAACAGCTTTGTGGAGTGGCCTATTGCTCTGTGTGTGTATTGCTGATGTGCTAATAGTGGGACGGGTGTAGGTGATAGTCTGATCAGACAGCAGTAGCAGTGTTTAGTCACATCCCACATATTAGCAGCAGCTTTCTATCCATCCATCACACACAGCCAGTCTGCCTGAAACACACCACCAAATAGACACATTTATCAAAGCCTCTGAAGATGGCAACACACACACACACACACACACACACACACACAGTAAGCGCACTTAGATACACACATCACCTCAGCCGAACCTAACTGCTTCTGTGGGATGGTTGTCAATGCAACACCCGCACACACACACACACACACACACACACACACTCTCTCTCTAATAGTGTTGTGGTTGACAGAGTTGTATGTGATGAATTGTATGTCTCTTCCAGCCTTCTCAAAGTTAATTTTCTAAAGACTGCTGCCCATTGGAGAGGAGAGGAGATGATAGGAGACTGGTCAGTGTGTGTGTGTGTGTGTGTGTGTGTGTGTGTGTGTGTGTGTGTGGAATGAGATGTCAGTATCACTCAGCTGCTCCTCTGTCTGAAGGCTTTAGCCACTACTGACGGTTGTTTAGACGAAGGGTTTAGTTCCATTCGCACGATTTTTGCGTCACCAAACGAATTAAAGTGAATGTTTACTGGAGGGAGGGAAAGTGGAGGCAGATGGGAGATGTGGCACCTGGTTAAGAGACCTCTCACACACATCCAGAAATAAATCTCCTCGGCAAGTATCAACCAAAAAAAATAAACTAGCCAGTGAATAAAGGCTTTGTCTTTTTGAGTTATGCATATGTTGTCATTTCCGAAACATTTCCCTACCTTCGTTTCTGTCCGTTTTTTGTTTTTTTTCTTCATTGATCCTCTGCCACACAGGAAGTGATGCGTTTTACGTTTCCGGTTTGGCCGTAAACACGAAGAAAAGAGCGCCACCTACAGAAAGTCAAACTGCATCAACGGAAAATCCAAGAGAAAAAGACGTCACAGTGCTGGACACACTGTTTGATTGACAGCTGATCTCTGGGGAAATGCTTCCTGGTGCTTAAATACAGGAAGGAAGGAAGGAGTGTGAAGAGAGAGAGGGAGTAAGGGAGAGATGAGGGGAAGAAAGAGGACGGAAGGAAGGAAGGAGTGTGAAGAGAGAGAGGGAGTAAGGGAGAGATGAGGGGAAGAAAGACGAAGGAAGGAAGGAAGGAAGGAAGGAAGGAAGGAAAGAGTGGAAAGAGATAGAGGGAGTAAGGGAGAGATGAAGGGAAGGAAGGAAGGAGTGG
>NW_027282549.1:0-10000 GCF_046629955.1 Centroberyx affinis | reverse complement strand
TCTGTAGGATTTTCATTTGGTCCTTGTTGAACTGCCATGTCTGAAATGCCTGTGGCTGCAGCTGATGCTCCTGTTGATGCTAGTTTTCAGTGTAGTTACATTAGAATTGATTTTTCCATTTCACATTTCTCTACAATTCAAATTTCTTGTGGAAGTGTTTGGTTAGCTGGAAAAGGATTCATTTCAAGTTTCCTGGTTTCCTGACAAGGTAAATCATGTCATTTTTAAAACATAATTTTTTTTTTAATTGAGGTTTTGTATAGCATATTGTTTGTTGGACTATTTTGTTGTAAGTGGGCTTAATCCTTTGTTGAGTATGTAACGCAAGAGTATGGTACACCCAAGAGGAGGTAGAAATTCACAAAAATATGCAAAAATAGAAATTAATAGGCTACTCCACTGCATCATGACCTAGATGAAATGAAATTTAGTGTTTTAGTAGGCTAACTATAACCTGTGATATCAGTGGTAAACTATTAGCTGCACTATGAAATAAAGATTCAGATGGTTATCATTAATCAGTAAACAGGCTGCTGTCACAGTGGCTAGCTAGCTAACTAGACAGTAGGCTAAACAAACCAATTGGAGGGATGGCAGCTAACAAGCTAATTTGGTAGCTAATTGACAGCCAGCTATCTAAACTATGACTCCAAAAGATAACAAATAGTTAATTACAGATGGTCATCTTATTTCACACATTTATAACATCTAGTGTTGTCTCACTTTGCAATTGCAATTGGTGTAGCCAATTTAGCCTACTCACGGAAGAAACTACAGTAGGGCTGAACAATTTTATCGAAATTTTTATGGAAATCGCAATATGGCCTACTGCAATTTTCAAATCGCAGGAGGCGCAATATTTGTTAAAGGTGAAATGTGTCAAAATAGCATTTTAAATGAAATATTGTGGTGCTGCAGAGATGTCCTGGCCTACACATCATATTCTACAGACTTAAGAAAACATCTTTGTTTGGTACAGATCCCCGCAAAAATCACACCATCATAATTTTAATACGTTTTTCAATGAAAATGAGAATAATGATGTAAAAATGATCATTCCCTCTAATATCGCAAATCATATCGCAATTGCAATATCAGTCATTAGATATCTTTTAAAAAATCGTTCAGCCCTAAACTACAGTAACAACATGGAGAAAGTGGGAACTAGAAGAATGTGTTTGACTCCTAAAATCTATAATCCTCATGGTGAAATCTTTGAATCTTAGTAAAAGTAAAAACATTTCTATATCAGATAGGCCTGCCAAAACTCTGTTTGCAGTAACGTTACTTCTTAAGTTGTGAGCTTTTATTGCTGATTTGATTTTAGCACAGCATGTAACTAGCACTCATCTAGCGCTCACTTGTCTCTCTCCATGTAACTCACATCAGTTTGATACTAAACACCATGATGTATAGGCTATACTGTGAATTTACATGATATAGATTTATGTCGGGCTGAAAGGGCGGTAAATTGTATTCCGCAGATGAAAAGAGTGGGTAAGGTGGATTTCGGTGGCTTGACCCTCCCCTACATTGCTGTCTCCAACATGTGGCTTCAGGACGGCAGCCTCCAGCTTCATTAGTTGAAGGAATGTGAGTGGACTCTGGTGGAAGGAAGGTTTCTTTCTCTGTGTCCTTATAAATGTTGTAAACTGGCCGGCTATGACCCTGATGCAGTGTGTGTGTGTATGCGTTCGCAACTGTTTGTATGCGGTGTGTGTGTGTGTGTGTGTGTGTGTGTGTGTGTGCGTGTCCATCTCCTCCCAGCAGTAAAGTGTATTTTATTGGAGTTAACACTGAGGTCAAATAAAGCAGATTTATTTCTACGGATTACTAGCACTCTGCTAGCCAGTCTATAAAACAGAAACCAATCACTGACACACACACACACACACACACTCACACATACACACACACACACACACAGGGGGGGACTGTGGAGAGGAGATATCATTCCTATTGTGTGAAAGAGCCCACTCTGAGAATAAGGTGATATATTCAACCATTTTGGCCCCGAGGACCCGCCGAGACCTTCAAATGGTTCCGGGTTTGTAGAGCTGCGGGTGGTGAGGCTGGACGTCTCCCTTCATCACCGCACACCTTTCTCATTATTTCACTTTTATTTATCCGGGGGAAGGTTAGCTGAGCTCCATGCTCTTTGCCACCGAAAGCCCTGTATCACTCTCATACAGTTCCACACACCAGGATGTAATGTCCATCTTTCCTAGTCTGGGCCTAAAGGAGGGGTTTCACTACAGGAGGGGGGCAAATACTACGAGTGCGGCCCTAACTTGAATTTTAAAATTGTATTATTAAAAAAACTGTATGGGCACGCACACACACACACACACACGCTCTGACACTTTGGATCTTGGAAAACTTTGTACGTTTTCTCATTTAACATCTTGATTGTACAATGCTGCAGTTTCTCAGAATACAGACTGAAAAGGAGCTTGATAGGTGAGAATAACTCATGAATAACTCATGAATGCCTCAAAAGGGACATGAAGAATCATCCAAATCATGAAAGATAGACATACTACAGGTAGAGGATTAAAGGCAGTGTGACACGTAGAAGCAAACAGTCATAAGCAGCAAACCATGGCCAGCAGTTATTAACCAACAAGAGTCAATGCTCTATGTGATCAGAGATCAGTTGACATGTTAACATCACCTTTTATCAACACTGGAAAAATAGCAGTTATAGACTGAAATGGGGGGTCACACACCATGGTGCAGCAGCAGCTGGAACCTCCAGCATTCACATTGCATTTTATAACATAAGCAGGGCCGGTTCTAAACTGCTGGAGGCCCTAGGCAAAATTTTCTGTGGAGGCCCCCTTTTGAGACAAATCCTACCCACTATCAAGCAATAAAGACGGAGTAAAACACATTTATTTTTTATTATTGTTTTCTAACGGAGAAAAATGTTTTTTTTAAGGATTTTTTCTAAAGTAGAAAAAAAATTCAAGGATGCATGAGGCCCTAGGCATTTGCCTATTCAGATTTTGTCTCTTGGACCCAAATCTGAGAATATTTTTATTGTTAGATATGATTTTGTCCAGAATTCCATGACTATCTGTATTGTAGGTAGAGAGATAACAGTGAAACTATGATAAAAACAGTCATTCTTCTACATTCTCTTATTGTGTTAACTTCTTGTAAATGAAATAATGGTGAAGTTTAACAATACATCAGTTTGCTGGGGACCCCCTGGAACCCCCTCAAGGACCCCTGGTGGTCCCCCGGACCCCACGTTGAGAACCACTGTCCTAAACAGCAGCAGAGAAAGCTGGACTCACCAACGTTAGATCTTTTCCCCTATTGCCCCTTTGGTTTCCTTTGGTATAAAGCATCACCGACCTCTTTGCTGACGTCAATTTGCTGGGGACCCCCTGGAACTCCCTCAAGGACCCCTGGTGGTCCCCGGACCCCATGTTGTGTTATGAGTGACAATGTGCTTCCTGAGTGAGAATTGTTGCCAGTGTTATGGTGGATCGAGCTTATTTTGAGACATGTATGAAGTGTTTTGGTGGTTTGAGTGAGTTTTGGAGGTGAGATTAACTGTTTGGCCAAGATGCATGTTGGTAATGCAGACTGTATGAAGAGTTTTGAAAAAGTGGCTTCAGTATTGACCGAGGCTTGTTAGCAATTGAAAAAAACTGTAAAACGGTTGATGGTTGCAATGGTTAACTACGTCTCAAAATGACAAAACAATAATAAACAAGTAAAAATACTATCCACGTTTGAATTTATTGAACTGCCACCAAGCTACAGTAAATGTAGTTAAACCAGTATTTTAATCCCATCTCTTGAGACTGCTAACACTGGCTAGGTAAGGCTGTATTACTGTGTCTGAGCAGTGTGTGCTAGAAGTGCTAAAGAAGCTGATGAATGATTAATTGACGAATCAATTAACAGCCACTCAAATGGCATTTCTGAGCTTTAGACTTCACTGATTGGCTGCTATAACTTCCTGCTTTGTCAGGAGCATGATAGCTCATAAATATTGATCTGGTAACCTCTGTGTGTGTGTGTGTGTGTGTATGTGTGCGTGTATGCTCAGTCAGCAGATTGAGTCGGAATCTCATCAGTTAGTGTGTTAGATCCACCAGAGCCAGACTGAGGCCTTGTGTTGAAATATTAAAAAATATTAATGTGCTCAACCGGTTTAAGAGGTTTGACCATGAGCTTAAGAACGCACTGTAGGAAATCACATTGATTCATTGTCTGTGTACACACACTCCATGAATGATGGAGTTGTGGGAAAGGAGTGTGTGTGTGTGTGAGTCTACTCAGCATTTCAAATGGTCACTTTCAAACAGAAATTTGCAATGCATGCTGGTCATTTTTTCCCCTGTTTCTTGTTCCTAAATTACAAACTTTTTCTCTGTTGTGTGTTCTCTGTGTTTGTTTCAGCAGAGGACTGTGACAAAGGCTAAACTAACTACTTTAGGACACACACACACACACACACACACACACACACTGACCACTGGGCTGTGACTTCCACCAATCAAAACCCATCTGGCCCCACTGCCCCACCCTAACCTCAGGGTTACCATGGGGATCACCACGGTGACCTCCAATCAGGTGGCAAGCAAGGGTGAAGTCACCTGTCTGTCACTCTGTATCCATCATCCATCTGACTCCTCTCCTCCTCTCCTCTCCTCTCCTCTCTCCTTCTCTCCTGTCCTCTCCTCTCCTCTCCTCTCTTCTCCTCTCCTCCTCTCCTCTCCTCTCTCCTTCTCTCCTGTCCTCTCCTCTCCTCTCCTCTCCTCTCTTCTCATCTCCTCCTCTCCTCTCCTCTCCTCTCCTCTCCTTTCCTATCCTTTCCCCCTCTTCTCTCCTCTCCTTTCATCTCCACTCCTCCTTTCTTTCCTGTCTTTTCCTCTCCTCTCCTTTCCTCTCCTCTCCTCTCCTCTCCTCTCCTCCTCTCATTTCCTGTCCTTTCCTCTCCTCTTCTCTTTAAAGACACAAAACATCGGCACAAAATATTGTCTATCAGTGGTTTCAATCCAAACAATTATGACCAGCAATATATATATATATATTTTTACTATTGTTATATTCCTTGTGTTTTTTGTTTTTTTTTAAGAATGGATGCATTGGGTTTTTAATTTTAATTGACAAAACAGTACAATAAAAAAACAACAACTGAGCAACATAGTATAATAAAATCGGGAAAGAAAGGGTGAAAGAATGAAAAAGATAAGTAGCTAAAAAAACATTAAATAAAGAAATTGAAATTATAAATATAATTTATTTTTTTTTATGTTTAACCACATCAGTTTGAAACCCATCCCTGCTACAGCTGCCTGTCCCATCAAGGATTCCTAAATAATGGAGTGGATCACAGCATCACATCCAGTGTGTGATCCTCCATCCACTCTGACCTTTGATTGAATGCACCAGTCAGGAGGAGTCAGGGAATAAAACAAACGCCCCCAGACCTTCCCATAAGGGCTTTGACTGAATACATACATCACCAGGCCACTCAGAGAGGGGGAGGGGGGGCTTTTATTGTGAAGTAAACTATGAACTGAAATGTTATACTGGTTGATTTGTATTTAATTCGTCTATCTGCTAGAAAGAAATTGAAATGAATGAACAGATGAAGGGGTGAAAGCGAGAGCAGCAGGCGGAAGAGAGGGGAGACCGGGAGAGAGAGAGACGTGGAAAGAGAGACAGACGGGCAGCGGGGGGGGGAAAGAAAGAGAGACAGGCAGACAGTAGAGTTTAATGATTCCAGATGAGCCGAGCGGTCCGCCTGACAACTGAAATGAACAGGAATCAATAGTGAGAGCGTCTGTCTGCGGCAGATAAGACACACACACACAATGTTGACTATTAAAGACGACAGCTTGAGATATTACACTATTAGTTATGCTATTTTTAATCAGCTATCATATTTAATTAATTCTCCAGGTCAGATGCTATCTGAGCGTCGAACTGTGTGTCTGTGCGTGTGTGAGAGAGAGAGAGAGAGAAAGAGAGAGAGAGTGTGTGTGTGTGGTGGTGGTGGTGGGGGGGGGGTGGAGGGGGGGGGTAAATGTCTGTCTGTGTGTGTGTGTGTGTGTGTGGGTCAAGTGTGTGTGTGTGTGACTGGAGGATGGGGGGCTATTACTCCTGTAATGGGGAAGAGGAGGAGGGCTAATCTGAAATATAGAACCATGAAAAGACACAAAATAGAAAAACAGAGAGGGACGGAGGGAGGAGAGAGAGAGAGAGAGGGACGAGAGAGGGAGGGAAGACAGAGAGAGGGATGGAGAAGGGGACAGAAATATCTTTTGTACTGTGTGTGTCTCAGTAAGTGCTACTTAATAATACTGGGGTTATGCTGATATGTGTTTTGAAGGCCATATTTTTGGATTGAAGCAGCTGATAAAAGATACTTTATGTCAATATTCAATATATTATTTTGAAAAATCCCAAAAAGTATTAGTATCCTGTCAGGATGGAAAAGCCTCTGAAACAGCATTTAGACCATAGAACACTAAAACTGTACATTGAAACCAATACTACTACAACTAATAATAGCCATAATCTACTGGATCAACTTTGTGGGAGAAATATAGATATATATATATATATATAGAAAAAAAATATCACAGCAGAAATGAAAACCAGTATGTGCACTGGATGCATCTTGAGCCATGGAATTTGAGGGAAAAATGATTCTAGTCCTTACAGTTCAGGAGTTATTGGCCAAAACATAAAGCTGCTTATCATAGCGCCACCATCTGCCTGATTGGAGTATTTTTTATTGCCTGAGTAAAGGGGGAGATTTAAATCATATGCAACAAATTTGATCACTCTAGGTCTTACAGTCTCTGGGGTATAGATTGTTTAAAGGCGGAAAAAGAAGAAGAATAATCCTAACTAGAACATTAAGGCTCCAGCTCCTGTGTTTCTTGCATACTTGTGTGGACAGTGTCTCGTCAGAATCACTTCAAGCTAAGGGCTTCCCATAGACCACCAGTGTAGTATTGATCAATTCTACAATAAATGTGTAAGCAACCGAACTGCATCATATCAGAGGTGGACGACACTGACTCCCAGGACAATATGGACTTCACATATTGGTCCAAACCTAGAAGAGACTAGACAGATATAGTAGATGGCAGAGGAAGGATGAAGTGATGAAGGTTGTGTGTCTGATTAGAGTCTCAGTATCATCACCTCACTTTGACCAGCCACCAGTATTAGATCAGGCAGCTGAAGCTGCTAATTATAGTAATTATGATTCATTACTGTGTGAGATTAATTTAATAAAGAGGAGGCTGAGCAGAGCTCATTAACCTTCATTAGAATAATTATAGACACAAGACATGCACATACTCTCTCCCTCATACACACACTCTGGTAAGAGGGAGAGGCTGGGGAGCTCCTTTACCTGCTCGGCAGACACTGTGGGAACAGCGTGTGTGTGTGTGTGTGTGTGTGTGTGTGTGCGTGTGTGTGTGTGTGTGTGTGTGTGTGTGTGTGTGTGTGTGTGTGTGCCTACTTTTCTACATTTGCACAATGAAAAGTCATCATTTTGAGCCTGTAAATGTGTCTCAATAAGACAATGACACTGTCACTACAACAGTATTCATCCTTTAAACTGCACTGGCTGTTCTGCACTTCACTCTCTGAAGGTAATGATACACTGACAACCTTTTGAGGCAGTATATGTGGTCAGCATTGCCTTGCATTGCCTGGCTGGGAAATGGAAATTCAAAACCAAATCAATGTGAAATTGTGGGTCTACAAAGGCGACAATGCCAAAAATAAGCTTAATTGATAGGAAAACATCCCATCCACACTGCCTCAAAATGTTGCCTGTGTATCATGCTCTTAAGAAACCACAGACACACCAGTCCAGCCAGTTCTGCACTGTGCTGTTTAGTAAGGCAATAAAAACAGTAAAGAAACCAGTTCTGCACTGAGCTGTTACAAGGCAATAGGAACCAGTCTGACTTGACTGCATAATGTATCAGTATAATGTACTGATTATGGATATTAGTGAAATGTGTCATGCTACCCCCCCTGTTGGTTTAGTCGGCCATGGCATTGTGATTACACTTCTATTCATTTCTGTAAGATTTTACCAACACTATAATACTGAGGATTCCTCTAAATGCATTATCTTAATTTATTTTTCATGTAGTCTTTGATTTAATAGAAATGTATATTTTTTCCACGTGTCAGAGGTGTGTGTGTGTGTATGTGTGTGTGTGTGTGCTCATGTGAAAGAGAAAGTGATCAGGAGAGAGAGGAAGAGAGACATTAAGCTCTTCCTAGCCTATTATCATTATTATTGTTTTTATTATTATTATTTTAATCTAGCCTATTAATTGTTTGTGGTTACACTCAATATAAAATGTTATCAGTTCAGTCGGTATCATAATAGGACTATTAAGTTTTAATCAAGAGATCTGGAATTAAGACCGATCTTTAAAGTTACATATCTTTAAAGTTAAACATATTGTACACAAATACATATTCAATACGACACGATAAACCTAGGAGGAAACACACAGTCTTGTATTTTGATTAGAATCATCATGGCACAGCTTATTTTCCTTGCTCTCTTCACAGATGTAAGTGTATTCAAAACTAATATGGTGGGGGGGGAATCCAGACTGGTTTAGTGGCTGTCTGACTGACTGCTTGGTCTTGCCCTGCAGATAAAAGAAAAAACAGTTTACACCCTCCGAAGACATCGTGGTTCCAGATTTATTCCATTTTCCTTTCACTTCCCCTCCATTCTTTGTTTCTGTAGCAGTGTGTGTTGGCTGTGCTTTATAGGTTTTTCCGCCATAGTTAAAATGCTAATATTTCCTATGGTGAATAAGCTGCTGTGATATTTAATATATTTAATATATTGACTGTTTTAAAATAAAGCCATAAAGCCTCCTGGAGGAAGCAGGAAGTAGATCAGAGGCTTCTGTAATGGGCTCGGCTCTCTGATTGGCTAATCATGTCTCATTGTTTCAGTCATTATTTTGCTCAACTTTTAATTTCTTCTTCCTAAGGATCATTGAGCAAGGCAATTACATGGAGCTGACCTTGTGTATTAGGGCTGGGGAGGAGTACAGGAAAGATGTCCCATCACCTCTCTTTCTTTTTCATTTCTTCCACAACAATATAAAAACTGTGGCGTCAACGCCTCCAACACTATTTCTCTCTCCTCTGTGGCTGAAAATGAGAGTCAACGGAATATTAAGTCCCTAGCATTAGAATAAACACGTCGTGTGTTAAATCAAAATCCAATTCTGTGGTCTATTATTTTCTGGCATAGTAATGACTGCCAAGGATTAGGAATCAATATTTCACTGCAGCGGGGACATTACCGGCTTTATTCAGGCCGTAATTGAGTTTTGAGGAGAGGCCCTGCCCTGGAATCTGCATTAAAGATAAGGGCTGCTTTGATGTGGATGCAGAGGTAAAGCTGGAGCACAGCAAGACATTACACATCAGTTACACATCAGTAACAACACACACTAGTTAACACTACAACACACTACTTAACACTACAGCACTCTATTTAACACTGCAACAAACTCGTTAAATCTACAACACACTAGTTAACACTACAACTCTCTAGTTAAATCTACAACACATTAGTTAACACTATAACACACTACAACACACTAGTTAAATCTACAACACACTAGTTAACACTGCAACACACTAGTTAACACTACAACAATTTACAATTTACAATTTCACATTTGGCAGACGCTTTTATCCAAAGCGACTTACACATGAGCTTTTCATACAACACAAGCAAGGTTCTAGTTAGGAGAGAACAACGAGAGTAAGTGCTATAAAGCTAAGTTCTGGTCCAACACTACAACACACTAGTTAACACACTAGTTAAATCTACAACACACTAGTTAAATCTACAACACACTATTTAACACTACAACACACTAGTTAACACTACAACACACTAGTTAAATATACAACACACTAGTTAACACGATAGTTAAATCTACAACACACTAGTTAA
>NW_027282548.1:0-42932 GCF_046629955.1 Centroberyx affinis | reverse complement strand
TGTAAACCATTCTCCCCTGCAACTACTCCCCCAGGCAATTGCTATAAATAAGAGTGTGTTCGTAGCCTGATTAAATAAGGCAAAAACAGAAGATAGACTGTGGGGTATTTCTGTTATGGCGACCATTGTACATTGAAGTAGTTTGGCTCACTAATGAAAGTGTTTTGATTTCTTTGTTGTCGTGGGCCTTTTTTTAATCCATAGAATTACCCGCTATCTCTCCTCTCACTTTCTCACCTACACTTTCTGTAGTCTTTTTAACTTTTTTGGCTCTTTCTCTTACTTTTTATCTTTCTGGGACTCCTGCCCGTTCCCCTCGCTTCTCTCCTCTTCTCCTCTCTTCTCATCCACCAAACTGTTCATCCCCAGTCTGCCGACAAAAAAAAAAAAAAAAAAAAAAAAAAAAAATCTTTAATTAAGTTTACTGCTCTGGAGACTTATCCTCTCTCCTTTCTCTCTCTCTCTCTCTCCTCACTCCTCTGTCTCCCCTGCTGACACTCTCTCAATAACGTTTTTTTCCCTCCCTCTCTCACATTCTCACTCCCATCCCGACTCTCTCTCTCTTTCTCTCTCTCCATCATCCACCCTCTCCGGCTCTCCCTCTCTTCTTCTCAGCGTCTCTCCGTCTCTCTCTCGATCCCACTCGCATTCCCACCAGGCAACTTCATGCATTCTTCTTTTTCTCGTCTCTCCCACTTTTCTCCTCATCTGCTCTCCAGCACTTGTGTTCCCAGAGTCCTGATTGGCACGCAGCAGATGTTAAACAGCTGTTGCAGAGCAGATAGATCGCTCATTTTTTGCCTGTTCCCCCCCCCCCCCCCCCCCGACCCCCCCCCCCGACCACACCCCTGTTGGCTTGCCTGCCTCTCACTTCTGTCACTGTCTGTCTGTTTTTCTGTCTAGCTTTCTCTCTTTTCTCTCTGTCTTGCTCTCTTTGTCCTGCTCTGTCTTTTTTTTCTGTCTCTGTTTCTCTCCCAGAACCCCCCCCCCCGACCGCTGTGTTTTGATTTATGCTTCCCATGGTGAATCGCTCAAGTTCCTACTCACACATAGTCTGGCTCGTGGAAAGAAAGACAGACAGACAGATAGGTTTTCTTTCGGGATCCAAACTTAAAAATAGACAGACCCCCCCGCCACCTGCCTCTCATAAACTTTGTCTCTTAAAGCTGCACTAGGCAGGATTTCTGTATCAAAACACACCTGTCTTATCAGCCTGAATCATAAATTCGGGCTGCGACCGTGAAGAGCGACCCATCCCTCCTTGCTTGAGACACCGTGGATTCTCCATATTATACCCAAATGAAATTCTGGTGTTGAATATGGTCATTGGGGGCGTGGGGGAGGATCTTCTCAGCGCACGGTAGGGGATGAATCAAAACATAAAGAGTGAAATACAAACTGTCTCTTTGACTCACCAATGATGGCTGAAACTGCTGCGGAAAGATTTTTATTGACATTATGTTACATAATTTCTGGGTAATGAAACCCTAGAAACGTTGAAAATTTTGCTGCCAAAGTGTGAAGTTGCCTGGTGCAGCTTTAAGGCCGGCGCGCCACACCAAAAAAAAACAATAAGCTGGTACAGGCTTTTGAGTCTGCTCCATATTTTTAAGTTCAAGTTCAAGTTTGAACTTGAACTTGAACTTGAACTTAGAGCCCTTTATCACAAGCATGTCTCAGAGGACTTTACAGAGAATGAGAATGAGATCTAACTTATCAAAAATCAGTAGTGAACAAAATTATATCGGACAAGCTTAGCGAAAAGCACAAGACTGTTTACTGTTGCACAATCGAAATTCAGTGTTTGCATTTACATTTCAGGTATTCAGCCTCTCATTTAGCGCTTATGCCAAACAACTTACAATGATCAAGACGTCGCTGCACTTAATTTGCTTGCTGAACATGACCTATTCATTAACTATGTTGACCACATATCGTGCAGCAAGAAGTGGCTGTTAAAAGACGGGATCTAATGCAATGGCTTCTTTCCTCCATGAGTATATACAAAACAGAGATATGTGAAAAAGAGACACTCAAAAGTTCAGTTTAATTTATGGAAATGAAAAACTGAACGTCCAAGTTCACCTTTCACCCCACTCTGCAACAATACCAAGAAATAGGTTTATTTGACACAGCAATGTAGCCTTGTATATTTGGGTTCACATGTTAGATCCATATCAGTCTATTATTTTGTAATTAGTTCTGCGCGTGCTAAAGGTGCTTATGGAGAACACAGCTTGCACAACAGGGTGAATGTTGGAGTTCTCAGTGGAATATTTCATTTAAAAATGAAATCACAACTTTTGAGTTTCTATTTTTCCACATCCATGTGTTTTGCATGAGGTCAAGGAGGAACACTCCAAGGTCTTTAATGGAGCCTGTGACCTTTCACAGTTACAGAATGGTCAATGAGGCTCTAACCAGTAGGCGGAAAAAATTACAACGCCTCCCCCCAGTAACACTAATCCAGTCTGAATAGTGGTTAAGTGTAAGTCAAAGTGTTGGTACAGTGTCAGTGTGATGCAGGTCTGATCGGTGCCAAGAGAGTGGCGAGGCGGAGGCTCTGGGATGCCAGAATTTACTGCTGAGCCTTCTGGAGCTGCTGTGGGCTTAATTTAACGAAACATCTGTGATGGGAGGTGCCCATTTGATAACCCATATACTCATCTCGTTACACACACACATTTCCTCATTTCCTCTAACAAGCCAGCCAGTTTCTATGTAAGCGCTCACCCTAGTCTAATAGCGGAAAGGATGGTTACATCAGATCCTGTGTGTTACTGTAATAAGATCCAGCTCTGCTTTTGGGGGCAAATAAGTCAAACCGATGTAAATACTTCTTCAATCTGTGTTCAACAAGCAACGAAACAGAATACTGATTCCAAGTGTATTGATTCCCAAAACTCCTGCTTGGAAAGAAACTCTTGTTGCAGTGTACACTAGTGGGAAATGAATGATTTATTGTGCATTAATTAAAGTGTATTTGCTTCATCCAGTATAATGCCTGCATCTTGTAACTAAACACAGGATGCAGTTGGATCTAGTGATTGTTTTTTTTTTTCTTTGGGAACAAACTAAACACTATGCTAATTGCACATTAAATGCTGTCTTGCAATTATGGTTTGCCATCTTTACTATTCCCTTGCCCAATCGATTACTTCTGCCAAGGAAGGAGGAAGGATTGTAAGGGTGGCTGTGTGTGTGTGTGTGTGTGTGTGTGTGTGTGTGTGTGTGTGTGAGAGAACATGTGTGCACAAGTGAGAGTTCAAGTGTGTGTTTGTCTGCCTGTGTATTTGCACGTACACCTGTGGGTTTCTAAATTCCAAGGTGCCTGCGTGTGTGTGTGTGTGTGTGTGTGTTGCGGGCTGCCGATGTGGTATTTAATGGTGAACCAGCAGTGGTAGCTGATTTTATAAGGCTGACTGCAGCTGGATGTTTTTCCCAGGCTCGGTTTATATTTAACCGAGCTCTTCAACTCTAAGAGACTCTAAAGCTCGGCTCCCATATGTTGGCCTACATGACTAACTCTCTACTTGACTGGTCAAGAGTAAAAAGGCAATTCGGAAAATCAGTTCCAACCTGTTTCTCGTTACTGCACTTGAGTCAAATGGTCCAGTGAAAAGTAAAACCACTGAGCATGAAATCTTACAGAATTGCTTTGCATTTCTCTGGTAGTCTTTGTATAATTCCCCCATCATGCATCTGTCCTGCATCTATCTTCCTGTAGTCTTCTTTGTATTGCAATCGTCCGCAGCAGCTGGTTCTTTTTAAATGCTGTAAACTCCTGAATAGGCATATATGACTGCATAAAACTTGCTAGTCGACCTTCTGACTGCTGAAAAACAATAAAAAAAAGTACTGCTACTAATGATAATAAAGGCAGAAATAATACCACCATTAATACTACTACTACTACTAACATTTTTATTGCACTTTCAAAACAAAGTTGCAAAGTGCTTCAGAGACGACAATAAAACACTAACAGATAAAATGGTTAATGTGTAAAACAGGCAAACACAATCTAGACTTCAGGAATGGTAAACTGCACACAGACTAAAACATGGGAGTTGTTTGAAAGCTACAGATATACTTTTAAAATCTATTGTCAAGAATCAGTCACTTTTCCATACAACTCATTCTTAGTCCTGGACTTTCCACCCGAGAGGAAGTGTTGTCCAGGATTCACTGAGCCTCTTTTCACATAGCAAGTTAGCCGAGACTGTAAGTGCTAGAAGTCTACAGTCGGGTCAAAAGCCACTTCACCACTTCACCTCACTCAGGGGTCAGCCTGTTTTCAAATGCACCGTTGTGAGATAGTATGTAACAACCCACTAAACCCGGGGTTAGAAATGGTCTAAAGTGCTTTTAGCAAAGGGCTAAATGCAATATGAACAGCCCCCTAATTCTGCTGTCACCCTGCGCTCAAAATTTTCTTCGAGGGCCAATTTCAGACATCGCATGCTATTCCTGTGGTTTAGTCTAGAGCAGCTAAAGCCAGAAACCAGAAAAGTTAGTGTTTTTACACCACAAACAACCAGAAGTCCATTGATCTTCTATGAACAGAGAATTGTCCAATTTGTCTACGGAGCAGCTCTAGATTTTATTTCTTGATGATATCAAAAGTTTGAATTCTCTGGTTTTAGTTATGTGGCTTGTTGAGACAGTTGTTTGTGTTTGTAAATACTGGATGGACTGTCCTAGACCAGTAGTTTTCAACCTGGGGGTCGGGACCCACCGGGAGGTCACAACATAATTTTGGGGGGTCGTGAAATGAAATTTATGGGATAGAGAAGAGGAAGAGCGTCAAGCTTGAAATGTGTTGCAACTGAGTAGCTGCTAAACCAAGCCTATATACTTGTGTTAATTTATTGCTTTGAAGTGATGTATTTGTTAGAACCATTTGTAGCAAATAAACTACTTGTATTTTTGCATTAAACGGTTTCCCACATTTTCTAATTTTATGTTCTCTGACCCATCATGAAACAATTTTCCACTGCCTTTTTTATGTGGATTCCAGGGATAGGGAAAAAACATATTTCTACTTTACAAATTTCTTATCATGTCTACTTTTTCTGATTCTTCTCTAATTTTTTATTTTTTTCTTGTGAAACAGTACTTTAAAGCCCCAAGGCCTCCTCTGATAATCAAATCACCTGAAAAGGGAAAATCATTCTTTGGCTGAACTTACCACTCTGCATTTGCAGCCTGTGACAGGGGTCAGGTAGGCACCACTTTGTTTTAAGGGGTCACAGGTCAAAAAGGTTGAAACCGCTGTCCTCGACCATAAGGATAACCTATATGAGTCCTTAAATTGAGTGGTATCCCAATTTAGCAGGGAGTCAGAAAAGGCAAAGTCTGCTCATAGATTTGACAAATAATTTTTCGCTGTTATTTTTGTTGCTAACTTTTTGTTGCTAATAAAAAACAACATGCAGTTTTTCTCAAACAGTGTTTAGTGCTAAGTCTGACAATGAATGACAAGGGAGTTGAAGTGTGGAGGGATTTTACCATAATCAAAAGATTTGTGCTGCGGCCTTAGGGAGGCTTCACTCCGGCAAATTGCCTGAGAAGTCCTCAGAATCAGGTTCTGAAAATACTTTTTATAGCCCCTCTACATCTGTTTCCTTTACAATATCCCTTCCATCCTTTTTTCCTTCAATCCATCCTGCCTACTTTCCCTCCTTCCTATGTTCCTTGTCTGTGTCCATCCTTCCTTCCTTCCTTCCTTTTTGTCCTTCTGACTTATGACATGCAAATCTCAAACCCCTGTTCTTAAAGATCTTCTTATAGATCACCCTTTCTTATCACTTCCTATTTCCTCCTGCTTTTCTTACCTCCTCTCCCTTCCATCCTTTTTTCCTTCAATCCATCCTGCCTACTTTCCCTCCTTCCTATGTTCCTTGTCTGTGTCCATCCTTCTCTCCTTCCTTCCTTCCCTTCCTTCCTTTTTGTCCTTCTGACTTATGACATGCAAATCTCAAAACCCTGTTCTTAAAGATCATCTTATAGATCACCCTTTCTTATCACTTCCTATTTTCTCCTGTCTTTCTTACCTCCTCTCCCTTCCATCCTTTTTTCCTTCAATCCATCCTGCCTACTTTCCCTCCTTCCTATGCTCCTTGTCTGTGTCCATCCTTCTCTCCTTCCTTCCTTCCTTCCTTCCCTGCCTTCCTTTTTGTCCTTCTGACTCATGACATGTGAATCTCAAACCCCTGTTCTTAAAGATCATCTTATAGATCACCCTTTCTTATCACTTCCTATTTCCTCCTGCCTTTCTTACCTCCTCTCCTTCCCTTCCTTCCCATCCTTCCTTCCTTCCGTTTTAAATCAGTCTCTCTTCTTTCCGCCCCATCGCTCCCTTTCACACCATCTGTGTTTGTTGACAAACCGTCTCCTAGACACCGACACCCGTTGATTCGAATTGAGGGGGGGGGGGGGGGGGGGCCGAGCGGAAAATCTTTTACAGCCTCGGCGATTCTCTTTGATAGGCGGCGGCACATCCAAGGGCCAAGGGAGACAGAGACGGAGAGAGGGATATTTCACAGAGGTACGAAGACCGCTGTGTCAACACCATGCTGTGCTCTCTTATATCTGCTCCGGTGCTCGCAAGGAACAAGCGCACTTTCGCTGAAGTCATGTCAGGATTGTGCATCACCCCCCACTAGCCCTCACTTGCCATTCAAATATCATTCTAGAAACTTTGCATTGTGCATCACACCTCAGCATGCCTAAAGAAACAGCGCAGAAACAAGTTGAACTTTCCCTTCCCCTACTCAGATGCACTGGTGCTGAACATAACAATAGAAACCAGTTCAACCAACGGGTGAGATGCTGATACTTTCCCTCAACCTGCCTCGTCTACTTTTATACTTAAGTTTGTGATTCCCTGCGTTCCTCAGGATGACTTTTGACAATTCCCAAAGAACGAGCGTGAACTTGTTGCGTCCAGCTGTTGTTTTTACAAGTTGGTGGAGAGGACGATAACGATAAAGCAAGACAGCAAGAGTTTTTCCAGTCGAGAAAAAGTGAGAGTCGTGCCCCCTTACTCCAAACGCATGTCTTGTGGCTGCATTGCTTTCTGGTCTATTGAGGCTGCTGTCGGTGGAGAAATTGGTCTCTCTCCTCTTCTGCGATGGATTTCTCCCTGTATGATTGTTGAATGTCTCCTGGAGCAAAATGGCGGCTCTAAATAGAAGCCCCACTTTTCCAGTATCATACTGCATTGTAGCTGGAAATATCTTGACATGATGTTATGTCATCTGTCTGGCCACAGAAATAAGAAAAATACACCACCAAACCAAAATGGGCACAGAAATGTACATCTCCAATAAAATTTTTTAAGTGTTTTAAGTGTTTTAGGGTGGAATTTCCTTAATTCCAAGTGTTGCTTTTTTTCATGGGGAGATTCAATGTTGTCATCAGACAGTCGTGTTATATTAATCAGTGCCAAGGATTGAATTGCCATAGCTCTGCACACTACAGGTGGGCAATAAGCTGCTTTGCAGATCGTTTGAAGGTGGTAATTTTCCGGCTATCAGAGATACAGAATCTCAGGATGTACACCGGTGTTTCATCTAAAACTTGTTCAGCAGCAGCGGGGCGCCAACGCATAAAATAAACTGTCACCGCTGCTTGAGAAAATGTTAAACTAAAAGAAACATATCATTTAGCCAGCCTCAAAACACAAAGAGGTATACGGCCAGTATTTAGGATTTGCCATTCTGTCATAAGACAGTATCGAAGTACGAATGATTGTAGATAAAACCTCTAGAACTAAAATTATGACCATAACAGGAACCAAAAACAGACAGAGAGAGACGGAGAGGAAGTTTTTGACTTGATTTATTTGAATGAGTTTTCAAGAGAGAGAGAGAGAAGACACTGCCTACAGCAACATTTTGACCACAATTTGTCTCTGTGAACCAGGTGTGTAAAGATGGCGGCTTCTCGGTTTGAGATGATTCCCTGTCCTACAACACAAAGTACCCAGACCGTTTAGGAAAGGCTAAGTGAGCACTGCACTGTGGGACGGGCCTGGGGAACTGAATGATGTCAATCGAAAGTTTTTCATCTTTATGCATTTTGTCCACTAGACCATCTCAAATAGATTTAAAATATTGTATATACTCAACATCACGGTTTAGTTTTTTTTTTCTTTTCTAAACATTCTAATCTTGCAAGTTGGAGTGGGATGGAAACTTTGGTGCTTTAAGGGTTTAGAAACTAAATTAAAAAGCACAATTTAAAACCTCTTATCAGGTCTAAACAGATTTTCAATATTTCACCAACTCATGCCTTTCATTTACCAGTTGGTACATGGGTGTGTGAGATTCAGACTCCCCTTCCACCCTCCCACATAGCCTGTATCTGAATCGCATGGGGATTGGTTGACATTCCCCTGTGGCTTTAAATAAACTAATGGTTTAAGAATCATCTGCCTGTTTCCAGCAACTCACGGCCACCAACTGTGTTAGCCAGACAGATGATGTCTTTTTTTTCCACTAGTTCCATTATAATTTTTAGGTATTTTGGAAATGTTGCAGATGTGCATGTCCTATCAATGAAAATGTCAAGTAAGAAGACATGGATGTGACAATAAAGTTTGTAAGGGAGATTTTAGGGATTACTTCCTGGCAGAGACTTCCATTTCTTCCTGTGCGCGTCAGGTGATTGACAGTAAGCAGAGCGTAACATAATGATATGAAAACATTAAAAACAAACGAGAAAACAGAAACTTTAATCAAAACAAATGAATGGCAGCAAATGTCTTCTTCTGCAGGCAGGAAATCGAGCCCTGATATCTCCTACTATGCTGGTTAAATCTAGTTCACAAAATTACATCTAACAATTACTAACCTAGTAAAGTAAAAATAATAAAGGTAATCTTCTCCAACAAGGCAATAGGACACACTTCGCAAAGGGTCTATGTGTAATTTCTGGTCCAATGCTGGCCTCTATCATTCAGCGTTGTCATGCCAACAACACTCTGCCCTCCATAGAGCGAGACCATCATCAGCATGGTGGGCAGGTTGGTCTGTTTCACAATCAACCACAATCAACTTTCTATCATGTTTTACCAAGTTGGTGCATTTTTTTTTTTTCTTGTTCGATGGACGCTTGCTGTGATCAGGATCCTGACATCACTACGATTCCTCTTGTCTGTGGATTTTTGGAACATATCGAAGGTAAGGAGCAAGGTTATTATTAACAAATTATTGTTAACAAAAACTAAATAACGAAAACTAGGTGTGAAAAAACATTTTCGTTAACTGAAATAAAAATAAAAACAAGGCTTTACAAAAAAAACGTTAACTAACTAAAACTGTATTGTGTGTTTACAAAACTAACTAAAACAAACTAAAATTATAGAGAAAATGTCTTTTTGTCTTTGTCAATCTATTGCATACATAAGTCTAGTCTTGAATTTTTGAATCTCGCCCCTGACAAATACCCCATATTACAAAAAAAGACTAAAACTAACACTGAAACTAATAAAAACTAAACTAAAACTAAGCATTTTCAGAAAATAAAAACTAAACTAAACTAGGAAACCCGCTTTAAAAACTAATTAAAACTAAACTGAAATTGAAAACAAAAAGTCAAAACGAAATAAAAATAATTAAATAATTAAAAATGAATGAATGAATGAAAAATGCAAAACTATAATACCCTTGGTAAGGAGTCGCTATTTTGTGTGTGAATTACACCACCACCGGTCCGTTTGGAGGATTATATACATGCCGAATTTACCAGAACCCCGTGGTAGGAGGGTCTTAAAACAACAACAGAACCACACAGCCTCGGCCCGCTCCTGTGTTTTTGAATGCTGAAATCTCTGCAGTGCGTGTGCCATGGCTGTTCACTTTGTTTCACTCACTACCATTCAGGGACCTCTGCTGATATTTGCTAGTCATATTATGCTTCAGTTAAGCAGAAATATTACACATTTAACCTTCAAGTTTTTTATAGTTTAAATTTAATGTCAACCACGAAACAGAAGTCTGATGAGCTAGATGCAGCCATAAGAGCTTCTTTAACCACAAACAGAATATATAATCATACACTGTCACACATCAATCCACTCAATTCCAGAGGAGAATAGAAAATGTCACCTGTGTGATCTGGGAGAGGTCGAAAATGAAACGCACGTTTTGTTCTATTGTCCGTTATATCACAATCTTAGATATAGGCTTTTCTGTAAAATGTCTGCAGAATGTCCTGATTTGTTTTCTATGTCTGATGACTGTAGACTTCAGAACCTGTTTACAGACAAAGTGTTTCACCTAGCTCAGTTTGTGTTAAATGCCTACCAACAGCGTAGGAGGGCGCTTTATGTTTGATGTGTTAGAGGCACAGTCTGTGCCTCAGATGTGCCTAAGTTATGTTTTATAGCTGTAATGTCTAAGGAGCAGGATTGTGTTCATATTTGGTTTGACATTGTTTGACATGTATGGAGGTGTATTATATTTGTTCTTTCGCTTTCACCATGTTATTGCTCTTGTTTGTTATGTTTGTAGTGTCTTGTAAGCCCATGTGGGCTGGGCATCTTTTGGTGCATGACACGTTGAAAAATACATTACTTACTTACATACAAACTAATACAAACAATATTGACAAACCAGTGTTTTTTACCTCAGATCAAGCAATCTTGTAGAGTTTGTGCTCTCTTATCCATCACATAGAAGAGGTTATTTTCTGTGCTTGGATTCCCCAGTCGGTTACCTGTTTCATCAGACTTGTGGGCTAAACTCTGTGAACTCTCTGAGGAAACCTAATCTCAGATAAAGACGAGCTACCAGCTATTACAGTACACACCTAATCCTGCTTTAGATAGTGGGATTTGATGAAGTTAGATTTGGTTTGTTTTAATATTCTGTGGCAGTCTAGATGCCTGTGTTTGATGGATTGTGTCTTTTGGCATATGTGTGTGTAGGTGTATGCATGTGTGTGAGTGTATGCGTGTGATGACTATCATTAATCAATTATTATCATCATGGATGTAAATATACACAATCTATTCCCTGTGCACTCAAAATGTGAATTGCTGAATTCCACAAATGCACAAGACTCATTTGTCCAAGAACGCCTGTGCAAAATTTTCAAAATTTTTGCAATGCTGTCTTCTTCAGAAATGCCTTGTATCAAAAATGATTCATCAGGTTTTAAGGTATGTAAATCAGACACTGCTCAATTTAAGGACACACTCCATCTACGCCTAACTACCTGTGACTTAAAAGTTGATTAGAAATGGTCATTACTGTGTAAGGAACACACAAAAAGTGATTAAGTGCTCATAATGTTAAACTATATGAGGGTCAGGGGGCTCTGATTGAGGCTGGAGCTGAGTATTACATAGAGGTGAACGGGTAGCAGGGAATAGATAAACTGGGGAAGGGGGGGGGGGGGGGGGGGGGTTGATAGTCAGAGAGTGGAGCCGAGCATTTTTTTTTTTACATGCAACTTTTAAGGTTATGAAATTTATATTGTTGCTAGTAGTAGTAAGGACTAACACTGTACGCCGAAGTGGGGAGAGGAGAGCATTTAGTTTTCTATGGTGTAAAAATAAAGTATTAAGTATAATATGACAAACGGACCATTACTATGTCTGCTGTGTTACATTAGAGAGCGATAAAGCCATAGGATTTACATTGTGTGGTTTGCAACCGTTAAAGCCCAATGTATCATTTCTGATACATTTTTATAACTCGATAGGAATTATGCATTTTCATTTAGTTTTTTCTCACAAATATGTTTTTCAGCCTCCCCTTGGGCAGGTCTGACGTTGGCTTAAGTAAGTAGTAAGTAAAAAATGGGCCTGGGCTTTTTAAGGCCTTTTCAGTTGGTCCTTAGAAATTGGTAAGATCAGGAGGTTAGCGTGAGGTTAATTTTGGGGTTACTGAAGTGAAGTATTACGTAATTTCAATCAGGAAGACTACTTATCATTCATTCATGCCTTCTCTTTACCCAATCGGAGTTGGTGAACACTTCCCCTCTTTTTCCAGAGAACCGATCAGAGTTAGCCGTCACTTGCCTCTCTTTTTCAAAGAGCCAATCGTCTAAGTGACGGGAGTATATACACGTCACCTTCTATGCTATTGCCCTTCTCTCAGATCTATGCCGTATGCTGCTGTCATTCCAGTCGCTGTGCTTACCTTCATCCCTCCTCCACCCCATCACCACCAATGTCCAGGCTCCAGAGGAACTCCCCAGGGGGACTTCCTAATTCCTACGTCTATCACGGATGTACTCCTAACTTCATTAGGATGTACTCCTAATGGGAGAGTTCCTGCATGGAGCTTACGCCAAAGTTTACATCTTGTTTCATGTCATGAATAAACTTTTTCATTCGAGCATTCATCCTAGTCTCTCCTGATTGAAAGGTATATGGGTTAATGTGTGCATTTGTGTGTGTGTGTGTGTGTGTGTGTCTGTGTGTGTGTGTGTGTGTTTGTGTTGTCTGTATTCCAGACAACAGACTGAAGCTGTAATCCTCAGGACTCAGCTGGGTCAATAAACAACACAGGAACACAGTGTTCCTCTTCCTCAACTTCTCTCTCTCCGTCTCTCCATCTGTCTTCCCTTCTCTCTCTCTTTCATGCTTAATTTACATCAACAACGCCCGACAGCAACAGAGTGACGAGGATCCATTCATTGTCTAAGTAGAGAAGCAGGGGAAAGGAGGAGGATAGCAAGAGCAATGAGAAGGACTCGCCACCCGCTGTAATTCTCCACTTTGAATTTGATGGGTGGTCAACTCCTAGCAGTTGGAAGAGAGACTGCTAATGAGAAATCACTCTGTGACAAAACAGACACAACCAACTAGTGAATCAAATGCTTAGAAAATAATTTCCTCTTTTACTTAATAGCTAAAAAAAAACATGTGAGTGGGAAAACAAATTAATTAGTTTAAAAATGAATTGATAAATGAAGTGTGTCTTTCAGATAACTGGTCATACATGATCTTTACTGGTGTGTATTTGCAGTAACGTTAATTGTTAAGTTGTAGTAGTGACCTATTATTGGTAATTTGATTTTAATAAGAGGGTAAGGACAATGAACTAGCAAACCAACCAACCAACCTTTCGCAAAACAGAATGAAGAAAATCAGAAATCATTAAGTTTGTCTTTCAATACGACTAAAATATAGAGGATCCAGTCTGTAAGAGTAGGTGTCTTTAAGAAGAAAATAAAAATAAATTGTAATGTATTTTTTGTAATGGTGGATATCTCATTTTAGGACTAAACTCTTTAAACTTTACAGAAAAGCGCTGCTCTTTTTCGATTAGAATCAGCTGAAGTCCTAAAATCAGTGCTTCCCCACCGGGTAGTTTCCCTCTGCCTAAAATGTATGTCTCTATTTTTTTTTGTCTCTTATCTTATCTTAGTTTTCTTGTATCACGTCTTGCATGTAACCAGTTTCAGCTGGCGTGGCTTTTTATTTTTCTTGCTCTGCTTCACTTTCCACTTTACCTTCCTATCTCCTCCTTCCATTTGCTTTTCTGCCGGTGTCTTGATTTCCCTCCAACTGGCTCCGTCATCAGTTGAAAACTCCAGATTTTGATTTTTTTTTTGTTCCCCACAGTGATAACAGCCATCCACCCAACCCACACCACCCTAACAGCCATAACAGCCGTCCACCCTCTTGTCTCTCCAATTCAATCAGAACTGTTCCAATCTCAGTCCATTGACCTGACGGAGAGGGCTCGCAATGCTGTCGATATTAAAGGAGAAGTTGAGATTGTGGCTCCCATTTCTTTCATTGTTGGTGTTTATCCAGTGAACAGTGATGGCCGTATTGACCAGGAGTAAGGCAATTTCAGCTGCTCCCACAGTTAAAGCCCCAGGCTGTATCTGAAGGATTTCATTCCAAATGCTATCTGCATCAAAATGAAACTTAAAGGAAAACTCCATCCGCAGATACTCTTACACTATTAGATACTATTAAATATGAATTTGTGTTCTAGGAGTTGATGACGTGTTATATATATATGTTTTTTTTTGTTGCACCCTCAACCTGCCTCCTCTAGGCCAGTGGTTCTCAAAGTGGGCTCCGGGGACCCCCAGGGGTCCTTGAGGGGGTTCCAGGGGGTCCCCAGCAAAAAGGGGAGTAATTTATTTTCACTATAATTCCATCCATAAATAACACAATGGCAGAATGTATGACTATTTTGGTCATGGGTTTCATACACTTTCTGTAATAAAACATCTGAAAGCAAAAATCTTATCAGATGAAGGACCCTGGGACAAAATCTTATCAAATGGGGGTCCGTGGTCTAATTTGTGTCAGTTTAGGGGTCCCTGACGTGAAAAAGTTTGAGAACCACTGCTCTAGGCATTTCCCAGCATGCCTTTCCAACCCCCCCCCCCCCCCCCCCAGAGAAGGGGCATTAACTTGTTGCTTTGAATCAAACGTGCATACATGGGCGTATGAATGCTTAGTGGAAATTGGTGCATATGATCACTGTCGCAGCATTACTCAAAATACAACATGCCTCGTGGCTGCATTGCATTCTGGTCTATTAAGGCTACTGTCAGTGGAGAAATTGGTCTCTCTTCCTCTTCTACGATGGATTTCAACCTCTGTGATTGTTGAACGTAGGTACAAAATGGTGAGTCTAGAAAGAAGCTATTCAGAGGGACTGACACCAAAACCTCATGTTTCCCGTTGAAGTTTTAGATGTGTTTAAGTGTTTTAGGGTTTTCCTTTCATACAAAATTAATTTCATCATTCTATATCACTAAATTATATAAAATACAGTCTGTGAATGTTACATTTTCTCAGGCAAAGACTCGTTCAAGTTACCCACCATCATCTGGTTTAATTTTGTGCTGTCAATCATTTTGTTAGACTAGGTGTCACTTTTATTATGGATTCCTCAGCTCGGAATGAAACCATATTTTTCCTAGAAGGGGAGAATGCAGCAGAAGGGGCCACTGCTGCTGCCTAAAAATAAATAAATGTCCGCTGATGTAAAACAATAGTGATTCAACCTACAATCAGTTCATGAAATCTTTTACATTTGCTGTTCTAAACACCCAGCGTCTGGTAGCTCTTTGCTTGAAGAAATCCTCTGGCCTACAAGTTTCTTCAAGGAAAAAGATGTCACAGTCCCGCCCACACTGTTTGATTGACAGGTGATCTCTCGGATCTCTCGGTCGGTAATGACCGCAGAGCACCAAAGATGTCTGACTTTCACTAATACTGTTCCTTCATATCATCAGCTGTTTATAGAGCCTGCCCCATCTCCTCTTAATGCCACATTTGCAGTCACCCCATCCTCGACCTGTTATTGTTAACAGGAACACAAGGTGAGGCAGTATTGAACGGCAGAGTCGGATATGTTCTCCCTCTGTACTGTTGTGTTCTCCTCCACACACCTCCCATTTCCTTCCACAGAGATAATGGGCTCTCTGATGAGTCAGGGTACCTCTCTCTCTCTCTCTCTCTCTGTTTATCTCTCTCTCTCTTCCTGCCTCTCATTTAATTTCTTTCTGTCTCTGCCTGCTTCTCTCTCGTTTTTCTGTTTCCCTACCTATCTCCATCCTTCTCATTTTCTTTCTCTCTCCATCTGTCATTCTGATTCTCTCAGGGATGTAGAGGAGAGTAAACTTACCTAAACTCAGTTTAGCCACTTTTTTGGGGCTGGCATGAATCACTCTGACATAAATTGATAGTATACAGCATAATAGTGTCAAACTGATGAGGTTAGATGATGTTAGATGGGGGTAGGGTCTAAGGAAAGGAGAGGAACAAAACAAATTAAGTGTAATTGATTTTTGTTTATGTTGGTGGATGTTTGCCATGTGATGATCAAATTAAATAAGTTAAGAAAACCTCACGTCAGCCTCCTAGTCTTAATTGCAAGTAGGATATGTGGGATTTTTTTTAGGCTCTGATATTTCCCACTTGGCGTCACTAAATTGCAGAAGCGTCTCCACACGGCAAACACTGCGGTTGATCCACCGATGTGAGTGGTCCAAGAGAAGAAAACTCAAAATGATCAGCTATATTTGCGATCGTGCAGTCAAGTCTACTTACAAAAAGTGAGTCATGTCTGCTGCAGTTTGTTTATGGTTGAGTTTGAATTAATAAAATGATTTTGGATGTGGGCGTTAAACACGTGAACGCTTCCAAGAAGTCGCAGCAACAAGATGTCATCCCGTTCTCTCGTTTCTTCCGATGTGACGTGAATGCGACAGTTAGTTTATACGCACCTTTTTCTCTCTCCCTCTCTCTGCTAATCTCTCCCTCTTATGTCTGCATCTGCCTCCCTCTTTCTTTCTTTCTTTCTCCTTTCCTCTTCCTCTCTGGCTCATTTTGCCATCCCCTCCTCTCCCTCCCCATTATCTTCCTGGGTGACCCCAGAGGTCCGTGCGCTGAGCTAACTTGTCATGAATCATTTGGTCAGCGTGCCTCTCCTCACCGGCTACTGAACATCCCTCTCTTCCTGTGTATCTTGCTCTCTTTCTTTCTCTCTCTCTCTCTCTCTCTCTCACACACACACTCACACACACACACACAGAGACTATTTCTGTCTCTCTATTTCTATATCCATCTCTCTCTCTCTTGCTCTCCCTCTCATCTCTCTGTAGGCCGCTCATTCTCTCTCTATTTCTGCCATCTCTTATTTGTTTTCCCTTATCCCTTATCTCTCTCTCTCTCTCTCTCTCTCTCTCTCTCTCTCTCTCTCTCTCTCTCTCTCTCTCTCTCTCTCTCTCTGCTGTCTTTAACCAGCGTGAGTCAAACATGGGCAGGATATAACATATTTTCTGGCCTAAAACACTACAATAGAGATTTGTTTTGTGTGTGTGTGTTGCCCTGCTGCAGCACTGCAATGTGCATCATTTACGGCACCGTAACACTTAAGCCAGAGAGAGGAAGCATAACATAAACACAATGCAGCCATAAAATAAAACCCTTTTATTGCTGCGGCGTGGAGATTATGACGGATAGCGCGAAAACGGTCCTATCATATAAGCGGCACAAAATGATGATATCAGGAAGACCTTTATTGGGCCGTTTGCTTGAGTCGCACATTCATCCGAACTGCAGTTTGTGTCAGAGCAATCATACTTGACAATCTAAAGTGACAGTAAATGAAAGCTGCAAACGAGTCATCAAAAGCCTCTTGCAGACAGTGGGGCGTTTTCACTAGGTGTTTAAAAACCTTTTCTGCTGCAAGCGTTGGGGAAACGATTTGGATTTTTTAACAAATTAGGACTTTGGGTGGGGGTGGAGGACATCATCGGCACTTAGTCATTTCAAGCACAGACTTGTGGCCAGCCTGATGAATCAAACCACCCAATTGCCTCCTCCTATGTAATGTAACCCAATCACACACACACACACACTTTTAATTTACTTGTTTTTTTGTCTTTTTGTTTGTTTATTGTCTTGTTTTTTTGCTTTTTGTTTTGGGTTATTGCTGTTTCCATTGTATACATCATATAATTTTATTTTATCACTGAGGTACTTTTATAAGCCCGCTTGGGTTTAAAACCTCTCCGGCGTATGCTCTTTTGTTTTGTTTTGTATTGTCTTTATTGTGTTTCTTTCATGGTGCGAATAAATAAAGCCTAAACCTAAAACCTAAACCTAGGTTGACATAAACCTTGCAGCCTGGTGAAATTTTGTGAAATAACCAAACAAATAACACGGCTCTTCATAGGAAAACTGAGAGAAATATGTTTACCTACCGGGAAAGGATTATGTGGAGGAGATGTGACTAGAAACAGGCAGTAATTTGAAGTAGTGCAGTGGACAGTAAAGGTGTGGAGGATGAGAAAATACATTTACCTTCAACTCTGATGACCCGGGTTCAGTTCTAGTTTTAAATAGTTTCAATCCTCAGCTTTGTATTATTTCACCATGACCAAAACCTTACTCTAACCTTAACCAAGCTTAAGTGTTTTAGTTGCCTGACCTTAACTGAACTTTTTGTACTTGCCAAAACTTAAGCTTTAGCAAACCATTTCCTATGACAAACACTTGAAAATGCTGTGTCCAATAAGTGCTGTTGTCACATAATCCTTTCATGGTGGAGTAAGGTAATCCTCACATTATTTGTTCAGACATTCATTTAGCCTCATCAAAGTAACACTCACACCACTTTGTATATAATAGAAGCTTCAGGGGAAATGCGGAGATAAAGGAAATTGTCTAGTGACCTAAATTTGAACAAACGGACCCCTGGTATTGACCAATTTGAACAACAGAAGTGTTCTTGTAAACAGCCTGACCTATCTCAACAATAGCACAGCGCTCTGAAGTGTTTGGATGCAACATAAATATGGGAAATAGTTTCCTGAACCTAAGCCTCAACAATCAGTTTCACAACAGTTTTAGGCAGGATATTGAAAATACAGGCAGTAATGGAACTGTCTTGCAGGTTACAGCCAAAGCTCTTGCATATTTGCTGCTTATCGTACACAAACATGCCCGCACACATACACTAACACAAACATGCACACACACATGCCTTTGCTCCATCAGACCAAGGCGAATCCAGGGATTTAGGGGACCACCAAGATGCTAGCTAACACACACACACACACACACACACACACACACACACACACACACACACATTTGAAGACCACCAAAGTGTGAGCAGGTGGAGGGCTTTAACAGATGGTGGCTCTTCTGTTCCACTGTTACATAAACATACACACGCACGCACACAGACACACACACACACGCACGCTGGTATCCAACCAAACCCACAGGTGTCAAGCAACACAACACACACACAGACACACACACACACACACACACTTCGACAACCTTTCCCAGTTCTCTTTTTACACACCTCAATGCACCGTGAAAGTCAAAACGTCCCGTACGGCAAAAAAGTCACTTTGTGGTTCCACTCGTTAGCTTTGAGGCTAGCGCTTTTCAATGGAAACATGAATTAGCCTAGCATCCAGTCATAGTGAGACAGGTGTAGCATTTAGCTCAGTCCCAGTTCAGTTCCAGGTCAGGAATGTGCAGGTGGAACTCTATATTTACACTGTGGTCAGCTGACAATAAAAGACCGGTTCTTGTTTTGCTTGTTTTTTACAAAAAATGCAGCAAACTGAAAATAGGCTACCTACCTATCTCCCCAGTCAAATTTGTCTGCCACCAGTCACATCCACACAGCTACTAATTGATCAGGTAGGCTAATCTTTTTTGTCATACACAGACATGCGACGACCTAGCTAATGGCGTAATGACCTTACACCAAACGACTTTTCAAGCAATTTCACTGTCGCAGACAAATTTCCAATGTCTTGACGTCCCGATAAAATCAAACATGTTTAATATTATCGGAAGTCTTTACTCTTGGCTCATGCAAATAGTGAAGATCAATGACGTGAACATTGCCACAATAGTTGCTCTCTCCGAAGGAAAAAAAGTGGACAGAAATTGCTGTAGCCCTCAGAATCCCCGGTGAGTATGCTATATGCTATAGCTAGCTAGCTAACCACCGTCCCGAACGGGGCTACTTGCAAGCTAACGTTAGCTACTGTAATGTTTGCTATTAGCCTACGAGCTAACCGTACGTTTCAGCTGAAGATCGCTAGCTTCAATCATATAAATCTGGCTGCAGTGCTCCCTCTCTCCCTTTCTCTCATACATACGTGTGTGTGTGTGTGTGTGTGTGTGTATGTAGGAGGGGGATTTACTTTGTAGAGGTGTTCTATGTTCTATGTGAATCTATGTTTACAATCTATTAGAAAACTCTGAATAGTAGGGCTAGCCCTTTTCAAAGTCTTCTAGTGTATGGTAGGCAGTCTTTGCAAAATCTTATAGTCTGTGACTAAAAACTCAGTGACTTATGACACCTTGTCTTTAGAGGTGAGCTGGAAGTGAGAGTGTGTCATACTTTTGTCTTTTAAAAGTCTTTTAAAAGTATTTTCAAAGTCTTCTTAATTTGCCTACACGTAACCGTTAGCCAACCTTTAAGTGAAAATGCTGTGTCCAATTCATCTATACTGTCACAAAATCCAATTTGTGGTGGAGGAACGTTATTCTCACATAATTTGTGTCCACAGCACATAAATCTGCATTTCAGACTTTGTGCTCATTTCACAATTTTTTATCATACTTTTCATGAGATCTCACTTTTTGTGATAAAATACACTACCTCTCCAGTGGAGCTGCTCTAACAGTAGAAAGCTGTGGCGATGCTGGGCAGCTCCCAGGTGTCAGTGTGTGTATGTGTTTAACCCCCCCAACCCCCACAAGACATACTGTATGACAGCAGACTAAACATAAACACACTGCAAGTATTCATTCAGAGCCAAAGAATTGTTCCAGTGTAACAACATTGACAGTTGGGAACAGCTGAAGTGTAAAGTACAGCAAGAGTGATAAATAGACCGAGATGCATAAATGACAAATGTGCAAAAACAATCAGTTTGACGGATAGCCTGAATAGCTCATGTCAGTGTCCATGTGCAGATTTCAGCAGGGTTCAAGTAGTTTGTCAGTACAGGGTGGTGTCTGTGTGTGTGTGTGTGTGTGTGTGTGGGGGGGGGGGGGGGGGGGGGGGAGACTAGGACGAGGAGGGCTGGTTGAGATAGTTAGTTGGATTGCATTTGGGAGGAAACTGTTGTGATGGCGGGTGGTAAATGGTATATACTCTATATTACAGGCTAATATTAATTTATGTAATTACTCAATGTATAAATGCTATACAGCCGTTTGTAATTGGAATGTAGGATAACACATTTTTGCTGTTTCTATCACAGAAGCCCCCTGATCCGTCACTTACAGCCCTGTGCCAGTTGTTTGGGCTGCTGCCTCTTTTCGTCTGTAACAGGGAGGGCTATTTTGTGGTTCAGGATAAGTGATCTAAAATGTTGTTAATATTTAACAAACGCAAACAGATGGCTGTTTCTCCATTTGTGAAGAGCCATCCAAATGTCTGTCGTTTTATCTATTTATGTGTGTGTTTGTGTGTGTGAGAGAGAGAGAGAGAGAGAGAGATTTTCCTTTCTTTTAGGGTCCAAATGTCCATCCAATAATAGAGTGAACCCAGAAAAATGATCCCTCATTGTCTGGCCCTTGTTAGGGTGGACATAATTTTTAGCTTTATGGGCAAGGCATTTATTGGTTGGGCTTTAAAGTTATAGTTAAGGGTGAAGAATGAATGTAAGTCAATATAAAGCTCTCATAAGTGTAATAAAACAAGTGTGTGTGTGTGCGCCCGTCTCCACGCACATTTATGCATGTATTCTCGCTTTCCTGATTGCCTGTGTGCATTTGTCAGATGGACAAAGCATAAGGGCAGTAAAACACAACTGGCCCAGCACATTCTCACAGGCACTTAGCAGTGATGAGCAAACAGTTGCCTTAGCGCGCCTCATTATGAATGCTGATGTATGGCTAGAGGCTAAGCGGTAGGCCAGGGGGCATTAATGTCGAAGCAGGCCGCAAAAAGTGGCGTTTTATTATCATTCAGTCTCGGATACAGCCGTTTCCACAGGCTGTTAAAGTGTAGTTGGTGCCTTTAACATGCTCTGGAGTGCATGGGTTAGCTTGGATAAGCCACAGTGCGTAGGGCAAATGAAAACAACGCAGTGCCATATCAACACAAAATATCTCATATAATTAATGAGTTACCATCTTCTGTTTTCTGACCCTTGTACTTCTTACCATGGGTTACTTGTAATGCTGGTGATGTTGGCATTTAAAGTAGTAATCTGCGAGGTACTCATTTATTTAAATTTGTCTCCGTCTATGTTGCTAAGCGCTCATCGCTGTGGCGTTTCTGCACTTGCACTTCCCACAGATCACCTGTCAATCAAACAGTGTGGGCGGCACTGTGACGTCTTTTTCCTTGGATTTTCTGCAGATGAAGTTTGAGTTTCTGGCTCTTGGCAATCTGGCCCGATGGCGCCAGATGGACGGGCGAAGGGTCCAGAACTTTGTAATTTATTTTGACACATTTTATTACGTATTTGTGGACTAATTTATAACAAGATACGTTTTGATATGTCTTAACCATCTGTGGGCAGACATACAGTATATGCCCACCCACCACCTCAACCACAACACCTTTATACACCTTTGAACTGTACTTGAAGTACTGTACTGTACTTTGAAGAAAACTTTTCAGACGGCACACATGCGTCAGTGTCCAACTGCTGCGTTAAATTTATAGTGATTTTACCTTGTTTCCAGACCTATCAAGCTTATTTCATGATATTTTTACTCCAATTATCTCACTGCACTGGCAGATAATCTTGCTGGTTTCAATTAATTTCACTTGATGCATGCCAATATGACGTCTTTTAAGAAATCATCATAAAACAAGGAAATCTGAAACTTTCTCCAAGACAATTTCACTTATACCAAGTGAATGTCCTGAAACACGTTACATTATCCTGAAAACAGCCCTAAACCCTAAAATGACTTAACAAGTTTGTCAGTTTTTACAGTGTGAAGCGCTGCAGCACAACAAAACACACATGATCACCACATCTACACAGCACAAGCCTACATACCACCCATGTAATAAAGCCCAGACCGAACTCATTACATGTTTCAGTGCATTTGCCGATTCCCCTCTTGAGATCCCCACCCACAGGTCACGACCTGACGTTATTACTATTGTGTCCTGTTAATTCCCTCTCTTTATCCTTCTCTCTCTCTCCCTTTCCCTGTCTCCCACTCTCACCTTTTCCTATATCTCCCTCTTCCTCTAACTCTACTTCTCTATCATCTCTCTCTGTCTCTCTCCCTCATTCTTTCTCTATCCTCCCAGACTCTATTTCCTGTGGTCTTTCGCGGGTCACTTGCCTCATTCTCCTTACGGGTCACATGGCTTTCCTCACTGCACCGGTCACAAAAAAAGGTGGATTCTGGGAGTTTCTTTAATTAGTCGGTACCAGTCTCCGCTGACGCCTCAACCACTCCCCTCCCACCCCACCCCCCCACCCCCCCTTCCCTGCCGACACCACTGTCTTTCTCTAGTCATGTGAAGTGAACATCTGGGAGAGAGGTTTTTTACCGCCCTGCAACTCTGTAATTCTTTAACAAAACTGGAAGCCCCAAGAGTGACTGGGATTGATGAACCATAAAAAAAAGAAAAAAAAGAAAAGAAAGAGGAGGGGAGACAGGGAGGGCGGGAAAGGAGAGTGAGATCGGAATGTGGATTGAGTCTGATTTGTTTTTTAGGATGGGCAGGCAGAGAGAGGCAGACAGAAAGGGCGAATGAGAGGAATGTAGAGTGAAAGTTTGCATATGTCTGACAGAAAGAAAGAGCGAGAGAGACAAAGAGGGAGGGGACAGCTGGGAGAAATAAACAAGGATGGGGTGGAACTGCTGCCATGTATCTCACGATAGCCTGCTTTGAATTCGACATTCAGAATGAACCCAGTCGGAAAGTGCAGGAGTCAACAAGCCAGCAACAAAATGTAAAATCTCAACCCGTGTGAAACAATTCATCCGCTTGTCAGCTAGCTAATTTAGTGACAAGTAGTCCATTTCACTGCTATTTAGTTTAATTCTGTCCATTCAAAACCATCTACAGCCCTGTTGACACTTTAAACTGCTAGGTCGGATAAATCCCCCCATGATAATCCCCCGTATCAGATGATCTGATCCCGTGGATTTGTTTACATTTGAAAGTGTCGCCTAGGCACCGCAGCCTGACAGCTCCATGTGATATTGCTTCGAGGCTCTTGACTGCTACATCTGTCTTTTTTAACTTCTGACTGCTGAAAAGAGAAAATCTGAAATCCCAAAAGAAGGGTGGCAGAGTTTACAGTTTACTCTACAGTAGTAAATTCTTGCTCATGTACAATGCGTGCAGGAAAACGTGGGTCTTATGCATCTGTACTTGTGTTTTAAATCGTATTTATCCTGAGGAGGTTGCCTCTTCTATTTTGAGTTGCAGCTTCCCTGTGCAACCACAGTCCTCTACTGCAGTGGTTCTCAACCTTTTTGGCTCATGACCCCTTAAAAACGAAGGGATGTCTACTCACAATCCTGGTCACAACCATATAGAGTTTAAACCAACAAATGATTTTCCCTTTTCAGGTTGTTTCATTTGATTCATTATCAGAGGAGGCACAGAGGCTAAAAACAATTCAGTATATTTTACAAGAAAAAAAGCAAAAATTAAGGAAAAATCAGAAAAAATAGACATGATAAAACATTTGTATAGTAGAAATATGTTTTTTTTCCTATTCCATAAATCACCCCGCGACCCCCCCAAAATTATCTTGCGTCCCACTGGGGGGTCCCAACCCCCAGGTTGAGAACCACTGCTCTACTGAGCGGTTTCACTGCAGCAGTTTGGGGGTTAAGTGCTTTGCTCAAGGGTTCCTTCAAAGTATCATTTATGTGTCTCCTTCACTTACCTCCACCCGGATTTTCACAGCTGGGATTCGTGCCGACAACCCCGCGGCCGCTTGTTCACTTTTCTAATCGTTAGGTTACTGCTTCCCCCTGTTGGTGGTGCAGTGACAGCACAGCAGTAAGTTACTGTTCATGCAAAAAAAATCTGTATTGTACGTCTGTACTTGATATGTGAACAATGACTGCTTGTTTTAGAGGCATGTTCGTCAATATGAGGGAAATTTCCATTTCATTGGCATTTCCCTCATTTTCATCCATAACTGGGTTTCAATGATTTTTCATTCTCTTTAGTAGTTGGCTGTTTGGTTGACTTGTTCTTCGGGTTGTTCAGCTGTTGCCGTTGCTCGTCATGGCAACAAAATGTCAGCGTGTTGCTAATAATATCGGTGACCTTAGGAGTTCTGGCTCGGTGTTTGCAGAGCTGTAAGCCAGGACTAATTTTTCCAAACTGAGAGACCAATGGGGTACAAGGGTGAGGGTTTCAAGGTTGAGCCAAGTTTTGAGACAGTCAACATGTCAATGGACTGACATTGCACTCTGGAACAGTTAGCACAGCTTGCTTCCAGGCTACAAGTTGAGTTAGCACACTTTGTTCTTTGTGTAACAGGAAGGGTGTGAGGGCTGGTTTCTCATTAATAGACAGCCCTAATCTGCTAAGCATGGTGGTTGGCACTGTCTCCTCACAGCAAGAAGGTCCTGGGTTCCAATCTCAGCTCTGGTTCTTTCTATGCAGAGTTTGCATGTTCTCCCTGTGTGTGCATGGGTTTTTATTCAATTTAATTAGGTATTTTAATTTTAGAGACCTTTATACTTAGTCCATGCAGTACATTTCAAAGGAAGCATCCTGCATTTTATCCTACTGTGCTGATCTAACACATACATAACATGGCAGCAGGTTGGCCTAGTCATTAGACACATTGTCCTATAATCAAAAGATCACAGGTTTGATCCCTGCAACAGCAAATGTGTCATCCATCAACAGCAATGACAAAGTGTCCCAGAGCAAAACACCAAACCACTACCTGCTCTATCCCTGTAAGTTGCTCTGGATGAGAGCGTGATTTGTTGGACACTTTTATCCAAAGCATCTTAGAATATAGTTTGAGTGGATACTTTTTTGTCTGCATGGGAGGCTCCAGTGAGAATCATGTCAGTGTCATTTTCTATACCAAATGAGCTAAAGGATTCCAACATGTGCATTACCTTCCAGTTAGTCCTTACCTAGATGAAAAGGGTTTAGCACATAAAATAAATCATGAGAATGATGAACTTGCTCCACTCATTTGAGCCTCTTTGCCAAGCCCCAATCTCTTTGGTAAGGTTGAGGATAAGCCTCTTGAATCAACATTTCTCTATGTTCTTAATACTGAAAAATGCATAAGCGCATGGCCAGATGTTATTCAAAACATGAAAGACATGTCAAATGCTTCCCAAATCTCAGCACCGCCAAGTTTGCTGTCACTGTTGAATTGTTCGCTGTTGAAATGCTCTTCATTTTCAATTTACTGTTGAAATGTTTTTGATTGCTTGTTATTAGCATAATAATACAAGATTAAGACTGAAGGAATTACAATTCTGACAGCAACAACGTCTGAAGGAGGAAAGAGCAGATACGGCTTTAATTTGCGAGACGCCAATGGAATAGATAGCAGCAAATGGGGATGCACGCTGCCCTCCATTTGTGCAAAACACATTTCGTGCATAACACAGACAATTAGATCAATTAAGAATAAACAGGTTGTTCAACACAAAAACTCAGAACAAATTTGTCTGTTTCTCGCTAGATAAATGGGTTCCACAATGTTCATTAAGCCAATGCAAGAGTGCTCATCAAGGGAATATTTACCTGTTAGGCTACTCTGAATATACAACCAAAGTGCATTGTGTCATTTTCCAAAATGGAAACAGAGATTGGAGACACTGAATGCTGCTGAAGACATCATCTTTGCATTTTGCAGCTGCCAGTTGTTGGAAAACAATCTGTGACAGAACCTCTGGCCTTCCGTTCCTGGCTTTGCCTGGGCCTAATGATATGCATTGTCATTTTCATGCATACAAAACTTACCCACATGTACTGAGAAGAGAAGAGAAGAGAAGAGAAGAGGGAAGATAATGAGATAAGAAACTTTATTGATCCCAGTGGGGAAATTAGACTGTTGCAGCAGCACAAGTAATAGGATTCGACAGGGAAAAGGAAATATAATACAAGCACACAACTAGAGGATAAAAATAAGCAAACAATTGGGTTATGTAAACATATGTTGCCCGCAATTTCATTAAGTAGATTGTAAAAATGGTATGAGAAAGAAATGGATTACTAACATTTGTGGATTTACTTACAGTTGTTACTTACACAGTCTCTATTGCTTACCTAAATATGCAAAAATGGAGCATATGTTGTATATGTAGGTACAAGCAGATGTAAGTAAGTAAATAAATATAATAGGTATATAAAAATGTATGTATAAACAGTGTTAGAGATAGATAAGATAAGAACTTTACAGCAACATACTAGATGTGCAAATAGTATCATATTCACATTAAGAAGTCTACAGGAGGCTATACCAGAAAGTGTCATGGCGTGTATTGTCAAAAAAAAAACATACACCTTATCAATAAGTTCACTTGGAGATACTGACTGCAGAATGTGCTCTTTTGGATATGTGTGTTACTAGCTGTTCCTTTTACAAAAATGTATTCCTATGTATAGGAAAAAAGTAACTGTGTGCAAAAATATACATGCATTATTATCTGCTCACCGTATCACTAACATTATCAGAACCTGTAAGGAGGTAGAACAGGTAGGGAAAGCGTCACATGTGCAGAATTGTGTAGGAAATGTGCAGAAAAATACAGAAATATTTCTTAAAGAAAACAGTGGGGGACAATGGGACAATATGCTTATCTCACAATATGATTTGATACGCAATGTGGGGTTCATGATTCGATACAGAGCAATCCAGGACAGCCTGGGATAGTCAGTTCAGTTCCCTCCTAGTTGGCTGAGACTGGACAGGGAGCATTGGACAGTCTAAAGGCTGATGGCACAGAACGGCAGCTAAAGCGCTCAGTGTGGCACCTCAGGGGGGTTGAGGTGGAGGCTGAAGATGCTCTGTAGCTGCTACAGCTCACCACAGGGGGCGGCGGGGGGGTTTGTTGTCTAGGCTGGATTTCAGTTCAGTCCTCCTCCTCCCCTGTGCCGCTGACTCCAGGGCGTCCAGCCTCGGCCTTGCAACAGAGCCAGGCTTTTATCACCAGTCTGTTCATCCTGCCTGCATCCTCTGCCTTCATGCTGCCTCCCCAGCACATTGCTGAAAAGAAACAGTGAACTGGCCACCACAGACAGGTAGAACATGTTGTAGTCGTCTGTTATATACATTGAAAGACATGATCCTCCTCAAGAACAGTCCACTCTGCTCTCTCTGGCACAGTGCCTCTGTGTTGTCGGACCAGTCCAGTTTGTTGCTGATGAACCTCCAGATAGAACTGCATCATCTCCACCTCCTCACTCTGGATGGCGGCAGGTGTCGAACAATGCAACACACACAAACACACACACACACACACACTGTTTGTACTCATGTACTCATCCCGTCTTGTTTATGATTTGTCTTCATTTTCGATTGATTAACACTAGAAAGGCCAATGGTCATCATTTGAAAGGGGTAAATGTAATTATAAATACTATTTCCTTGCATCATTTTGAAAATCTTACAACTTGGTTTGTAAAGAAATCGGGTCTAGGAAAAGACCCAAATATTGTTTAGAGATGTACAGGTGACTGAGGAGGTTCATTGTGTATTGCAGCAAAGTCTAGCAAGAAGGCTTTTGATCTGCTGTTGCACCACCGTTTTTTTTGCTAAATGGTTGGTAAAAAACTTGGATGTAAAACAAGACATTTGGTGATGGAGTTGGTCAAATGAAACATGTAAGACATCCAAGCAACAGCCATTACTCGGTGGATTAGAGAAGTTGAGTGTAGGGAAGTGAGCTTGTGACTGTAAGGTTCACATACCAGACCAACCAGTAAAATCTAGGCTGGGAAGGTGAACAACTACTGTCATTTGTTCCATCTGAGCTGCTCAGTGACCAACAGTAGAAGACTGTGGTTGTAACTGTATGACATGAAAAGGAACCTGCATGCTCAGTAAACTTTCCCAAGATAAAGTTTAAAAAAACATTTAAAAATGGTTTGAATATAAGTTCAAACAGTGGCATTCGGTGCCCAGTTCACTCAGAGGGAGTGACGCATCCAAATAATATCCACCAACATGACCCACCATGATTCATAAAGAGTGTGTGTTCCCAACAGGACACGACAAACCTCATCATTACTGACTGAATCTTCAGCTGCATCAAATCTCTGGACTCCCCCTGTGGCTGCAGCCCCACCGCTGTTACCGCTCATTCCATTTCTTTGTATTGCTTATAATGTCCGAACTAGTTTTATTACACTGTGCCAAACTAGCCTTAGGAGTTATGTCCATGCTTCATAAACCCATAACTTATTTCTTTCTTTTCATCCCACCCAGCACAGTACATCTGTCTCATCATAAAGTGTTCTAATGCACTGCTGGACACTTGGCATCTGTTTCTATTCTAAGCTGCAACCGTACTTTATGCCTTACTGTCTGAATGCACATCGTGATAGAATCCTTCATGAAGGGTTATATCACTATGTGCATATATAATATAATATATGTGTAGTCTACTGTTGAATGTATGTATTAAACTGTCTCTCTGTACTGATTGTGTACCATATGTTCCAGTTGGTACTTATTACGTTACCGTGTTAGTCGTTGAAATGTTCCCGCAGCATCACAACAACATTCTGTGCATTTATTTCTTCAAACAACGTGACTCTGATTCTGGACTTAGCTGGCCAGACTCTTTGAAAGAAGAAAGCTGGCTTGGACCAAGGGAAATTCTGAATAAAGCCACACAGGAATAGTATGTGGGGACCTTATAATTAATGAATTACTCCAAATGTGTTTTGTGAAACACATTTGCGCAGGATAATGTGATTTGCTGAAGTCATTGGCGCCTTGGATCTCTTCCTGATTTAGCAAGATAAAACTTTAAGTTTGTGACAAAAATTGATTCCTGCCTCCATTTTTCATGACAGGAGGAACATAGAAAATGTGCAATAAGAAGAAAAATAAATTACACAGCAAAAACAAATTACGGTTGCAATAACGAAAATTTGACTTGCATAGCATTAGTATAATCGGTAGACGTCTGTCTTCACTAAATAGAGTAGGTGATTTGTGCAGGAATTTCAGACAAGGCAGATTTGCGTGAGATTAAAATCAAAGATAATATCTGCAATCATTACAAGTCACTGGACGCCCCCATTAGTCCTGTGGGAATAGGGCTTAAGACGGTGTGGAAGTGGAAGTGCTCACTTCAGCTGGACAATTATTCTGTTCAGTGAACTCGGGACTTCCTCAAAGTACACAGCAGTGTTTACCAACATTAAATAACTGTATTTGCACCTGAAATGTTGGTTTTTGAGATTTACTTTAAATCTATGTCCTGAATTATGTTTGTTTCTTTGTTACAGATGCAATCAGAAAATATCTGTTGCATCGCTCTTGTGTACACATCATAAGTCCTTCACCAATATCTGAAATGTTAATTTCTGACACACACACACACACACAAAGAGTAAGATACACACAATCTTTGGTCTTACTATACTTGTGAGGTCTCTCTGTTTGACTACATTAATTCCCTAACCATTTTTTATTTGTTTTTTTATTTTGTTTCCATCTTCGGTGCTCAGCGCTCCTTGCTGTGGTGTTTCTGCACTGCACTTCCCAGAGATCACTTGTCAATCAAACAGTGTGGGCGGAGCTTGGAGCTTCTGCTGATGCGGTTTGAGTTTCTGTAGGTGGCGCTCTTATCTTTGTCTGTTCATGGTGGCTATCACTGCTCATGTTAACTGCCCAGTTCTTCTTCTTCTGTTTATTCCAAACAAACTGCTCTTGCTGCTGCTGAAAACGTGAAAATATTTTTCCAGGGAAGGACCTACCTGTGTGGGTGTTTAGAACAGCAAATGTAAAAGCCAACCAATAGCCATGAACTGGCTATAGGTTGAATTTCTACAGTGTTATATTAATTGGCGACACAGAGAAGCAAAACAGACATTTATTTATATAAAAATGTCACAGATTATTACTTTTAACCCTAAAATCAAGTCCTACCCCTAAAACTAAGCCCTTGAAGAAGTGAGGATCAGACAGAATGACCCCACTTCACAAAACTCTCCTCACTCTGAGGTCTAAAACTCAAAGCTGCTCTCAGAAGGATGACGAAAAAAGAACACACACAGATGGAAAGAGACACACAGACACTTGTGACACTAACACACACACACACACACACACACACACACACACTGCTATAAACTGTGGTGTTGCCAGAGGGCTGGTTGGAGCAGTCTGAGGAGCCTGCAGCGGCAGAGCGGCTCTGAGCAGATAGGATGGAAACATCTGTTATGGCTGGCACTTGCCGTCTCTCTGTCTCTGTCTCTCTCTCTGTCTCTCTCTCTCTGTCTGTCTTTGTGCCTCGTTCTCTGTCTCTCCTTCTCACTCTCTGTCTCTCTTACTCATTCACTCATACATCTATCCTCTCTCTTTCCCTCTGTGCTTCACACTCAGCTTTCTCTGACTCTCCCTTTATCACTTTTGGTATTCTCTTGGTCAGTCTCTGTTTTGTATTTCTTTCTCTCTCTCTCTCTCTCTCTCTCTCTCTCTCTCTCTCTCTCCCTGTCTCATAGTCTCTCTGCCACTTTATTTCTGTCCCCTTCTCTCTCTTTCTCCCTGTCCGTATTGACAACTTACATGACATTATCTAAATTGTCTTGATGCAGTAAAGCCGACCCATCCGATTCTCCTAACAGGTCAAAACAAATGTGGCATGTTATTTTAAAATCTGTGACTTCTTCTGGTGCTTTGCCAAAAAAAAAAACTACTGGTTTAACTGCTGGCTTAAAAACTAACCTCAAAAAACATACTAAAAAAGTGGAAAAAGTCATAACCTCATTTTTGGCAATGAGCATCATACTCATGACACTTAGCCAATTTTTTTATAATACTTGTGAAAAATTACACATCTTCTTCTTGACTGTGGGCAGTTGGATTTGTGGAAGAATTTGTTAGAAACCAATATGTGGAACAACAGTAAACCATTAATCCTTTTTTATTACTTCTACCCTGGTTTTATATTATAAAGTTTTATATTGTTATATTGCCACTTATGCATTTAAAAAAGGCTTTATACTTGCAATATTATTTTCAAAATGATGCGGTTTTGTCCTTGATGCGCCACTTATTTGTTTAAAGTACAAATGGCTTCTTTGAGATGAAATCATCATATCACCTAAACATCAGCTTTTCCAGAAATCAGCCATCAGTTGAAGTTGATGGCCATGAAAATAATACAAACTATTTTGAATGGGTTAACTGTGGCCATGGGCCATAAAACCTAATCAGCACTTAAATGACCATGTATAGTTTTAATTCAAGTAAAAAAAAAAACAACAAAAAAAGAAAAACAGGGGCAACATTGGAGTTATAGGGTTCTTGTGTCCCAGTAGCTAAATGTCCAAAACCCTGGTGAAGAACGCAAAACATTTGAGAGCGCTGCAGGGTAATTAGAGGTTTTTTGCTGCACATATCCCTCTGAGATCACTCCAGAGGGGTCAGAGGTCAGCGGCAGCCGGGAGCGAAACCCCCGAAGCAGGTAGAGGTTCGGCCACTTGTGCAAGGACACTTCCACCAGGACGGACACAACAGCTGCTGCAGCAGTTGAACTGGAAAGCTCCTGGCTACAGGGCGATCTCTTTAACCACCAGAGATTCTCCCACAGGTCCAAAAACCCTGGCGAGGTACTGTATATAACACATAAAACACTCCTGCTACGCCCCAGATAGCCTAAAGAATTAATAAGCCCAATATATTCCCGTCACACACTCTATAGCTGCTCCCATTTCAAAGAGGAGCGGAGTGTGTGATGTATATTGTGAGGCGTCTGGGGGCTATTTTTCAGTGTCTGCTTCATAATACTCAAACCTTACAGACAGCTAGCGTGAAAAACACATACCTGAATGCTGCAGAGGCTGCATACACATATACACTTACATTCTCTCTCTCTCTCTCTCTCTCTCTCTCTCTTCTCTCTCTCTCTCTCTCTCTCACACACACACACTTACAGACACATATACATACATATATTCACACACACTCAATCACAGCTAGCATGAAAGCCATATACCTGAATGTGGCAGAGACTGCATACACACAAACACACACACGCACACACAGACACACACACACACACACGTTCAGTCACAGCTAGCATGAAAGCCAGGTAACTGAATGCTGCATAGAATACACACACATGCACACATACATACTCATACACACACTTATAGATACACTCAGTCACAGCTAACATGAAAGCCAGGTGCCTGAATGTGGCAGAGATTGCATGCACGCGCACACGCACACACACACACACACACACACACACACGTATGCAAACACACACTAACTACACTTATATACTGCGAGCTAGTGTGAAAGCCAGGCACGCACACACACACACACACGTATGCAAACACACACTAACTACACTTATATACTGCGAGCTAGTGTGAAAGGCAGGCACACACACACACACACAGCCATACATACTAAAACCGTACCACCAGAAGGCACCTTTAATGGGCTTCAAACAGAACAAGTGACTTTGTAATTGAACTTCATGTCAGTGGTTGGGGGGTGGGGGGGGTACTTTTGATGAGATTTTCCCCACTTAAAGGCCCGCTGTGGAACCGATACATATGCAACACTCACTCCTAGAATTACAATTAGGGATATAGTGGAGGGCAAACCCTCCACCACCAGTTTACTCACCGTTTTAGGCAGACATAAACCTCAATGATGTAAATTCATCAGACCAATGTGACTGTGAGGAAAAAAAAATCTATGCTTTTCTGAAAGTGTACATCACTGATTACAATTGCATAGAAATTGAAGGTAAGAATGATTGACAATTCCAAGTCCACAGAGAAAATATCTCCTACAGTCATAAAGCTGATGACGGATAAAAGTGCATAATGAACATACAATCAATCAAAACAACAAGAACATATAAGACATTTTCTATGCATCATCAAGCTGTCAATAACCCACTATTGATCACAGATCATATGCTATAGATGCAACATTGCTGATGATCTGTGACCAGAGAAAGCCACAATCAGCAGATGCTTTGGGGAAGCACGACTTGTAGCTTCTGCTGTTGCTATGAGGCTATTTGAGGCGCAGTGTCCTTTTGCCAAAGTTGAAATGTTTTGAAACCTTTCATGTTTTCAGGCATTCTTTAAAAAATCCATGTACCTGTCAGCGCTGTCGGCAATGCCCAGCAGCATGTCCTTTCCATTGCGAACAGGAAGAAGAAGAAAAAGACAGCCATGTAAATGCAGCGCCCCAGTGGACACACAGCTAAACAAAGTTTAGTTTAGTTCAAACATGCTTTACATACACAAAAAGACAACAAAGAAGTTAGATACATACTTGTTAGCAGTGCCAAGAGACACGAGGGCCTTGATTAGTGAACAAAAGCTGTTACAGACCAAACAAAAAGGCAAATCAAAAGACAAACTGAGAAGTTAAATCACAAGATGACAAAAATGAAGCAAAAATTAAATCTGTAGCCTAGCATATAAAACAAAAATGAAAAAAAACAGTAAAGAACTAAAAATGATTAATAAAATATATAGGCAGAGAAAAAGCAGTGTATACAGAAAACATTAAAGAGGCAATGTTTAATTTCCATTTTTGGTTATATTTTTCAGATCTCGTCTGAAAAAGACTTGATTTTATTTATTTTTTTTTTTTTTACTGTTTTTACAGTTCTCATTGCTTCTATTTACTGTTGTTTTATTGCTTCTGTATCGTCTTGTTCGATTTTATGCTGGTCTGTAAAGCACTTTGTAAACCATTTTTTAGAAGAGTGCTATATAAATAAAGTTATTATTATAATAAATTCCATGAATTCTGGCACTCTGGCATTTGACTGAGGACAGCCACTGACATGATGTGACTGGGGAGAAGAAGAAATAGCTGAATAGGCATGAAGTCCATTTCTACGGCTGACCGCTGGTCACCGATTATTGGTCGTTGGTTTCTGGCCACTGGTCACAGTTTTTGGTCACTGGTTATTGGTCATTGGTCTCTGGCAGACACTGTTCAGTACCTGCCTTAAAATAAGTTCACACAAAAGAACTGTGTAAGGCTGTATCAATCAAATTGCAGATAGGAATACATGTTAAGACTTAAAGATTTGCTGTCTGAACAGAAATACACATTTATTTATGCTGTAAGGAGCAATATGAGGGTGCTGAAGACTCAGACCTACAGAAGCAGGTTGCTGCTGTATCATAAGTAGTGTTTCAGAATGACATTGGCCTCTAATTTGAGATCTTTAGGCATTTAGGTGAGCGAATTTGAAGAGTGGCATGGGGCGCCAGAGGGGACGATACTGTTTCCTGTTCACTCTGTACATCAGACTTCAGATTCAGCTGTGGGTCATGTCGCCATCAGAGGCTCTCAGTGACTCCTCTGCTGTGGGATCCATCAGAGAGGGCAAAGACGAGGAGCATTGGAGTCTAGTGGAGAATCCTATCTATACATCAGCTTGCACAGTTTGGGATCTACACATTTTTTTGTGTCTATTTCTGTTCAGTTTCATCTTACTTTAAATGTAAACGTATGAAGAGTGTAACTGATTAAATAATTAAACCTTGTAAATAATAAACCACTGATGGTGAATACAAGGCTCTGGAGATTGTGTGGGGAATCTTGCTCTGTAGCATCCAAAAACAGCAGTGCTGGTCTAAGATCATCATAAGCACTTGGGTCAACATCTCTCAGACATAAAATACCAATTGTCTCAAAAACATTAACTCAAAGTCAAAATTTATAAAGCATATTTTACCTTTGTGTCATTGTGCTTTACAGAGCAGCAAAAGACATAAATACAGATAACACAAGGGAGAACAGACACCTCATAAATTAGAGGACATTACGCCAAGTTGTGTGTGTGTGTGTGTGTGTGTGTGTGTGCCTGTGTGTCAAGATGTGTGTGTGTGTGTGTGTGTGGGTTTGACTTAAGTCACTTTCAGGGACACAAACCATACTTAAGACCAGTTGATTGGGGACGGCTTGTACAATTGGGGACAAAAGCCGTGTGGTATGATTAGGGTAAGTCTCCAGGAAATGAATGTAACTCTATGTAAATACCCCAAAAGTGACATAAGTAAGACTGTGTGTGTGTGTGTGTGTTCCCATGTATGCATGTATGAGGGGGCATGAGAACATGGGTGCAACACTCAAAAATGTTGCTCATGCATCTCTGCCTTAAGAGGTAAATGGGTCAGAGAAGAACAGACACAGAAACCTGTGTATCCACACACTGTACATCCTGAAAAGGATGTACAGTATGTGGATGTACGGCAGGATAAAAAAAATCACAAAAATAAAACCAACATAATGATGTCGGTCCCAGTCAGCTCCCAACATAAACCCATGTGGATGAACAAACACCTACAGTGGATTGAAACATTGGTCTAGTACAGCTTTTTCTTAAAGGGGCATTAAGTAATCTATAATCTTTATCAGCCTCTATTGGCAGCCGGTAGGAATTACAACAACGTGGATAAAACTTGTCTCCTCCTAACAAGTGTGTGGCACAGCCTCCCAGCCCGGACCCATCCCTGTCCACGACCTACGGTGGCCTGTAATAGACACAAACAATAAAGCCACATTTTCACAATAGAGACAAGCAAGTCAATTAGACCAGAGATCCAACAGTAGTGTGCAGCGGTAATGTATCACCATGCAAATGTTCCAACAGCACGGGCAGGAAAGTGAGTTTTGAAAGCCAGAAATGGAGGCAATTATATGTGTGCAGGATTTGAGTCCAAGACAAATTTCCCCACGAGGACAATAAAGTATATTGTAGTGTATTGTATTGTATTGTATTGTATTGTAAATCTCAGCACCTGGCAAAGTAATCGTTGAGTCATTGGTTTTGATCAACAAGCCCATCGGCCCCCTGCAGATATTTTATAGTCATTTTGTGCTGTGGGGGCACTAAAAATTGTACTGCTCCTTTAGCCCTTATTATGCAGGCAAGTTGACAAAGAACACAACGAGGGAGTGGAGGATTACCCACATTCACATACTAATTGCTACAAGTACAGATTTTGTGCTGTTGTCCGCTCAACTGGGAGTTCAGTGCCTTGCCCAACGGCTCTCAGACCGTAGGTGGTGAGGCAGAGGTGGAGATGTTACTCATTCACTCCTTCTTCTTTTATCCAGATCTTACCAGCCGGTGCAGGGATTCAAACCGTCGATCTTCCTGTGACAAGCCCCCCACACACACACACACCCCTCCCCCCCCCACACCCCCACAACCGGCGGGTACGGCGGCTTAATGGGAGAAAGATTCAGTGTGTGGGATTTCTTTCTCCTTCATCACACAACACCTCTCATATTCTTAGATTCTCCATGAATAATGCAGGCCGAGGTTTTTTATTCCGAAGCCTTGTCAGGTGTTATCTGCTGTGTAGATTACATCTGAGGTGGGATATCAGGGAATTACACTCTACACTGCCCTTACCTGTCAAACACATACAGTACAGGGAATGGTGATGGTTGATTAAAGGCGTGTGTGTGTGTGTGTGTGTGTGTGTATGTGGATTTTTGTGTTTGTGTGTGTGTGTGTACGCTTGCATGTCTGTGCATATAAGCATCACCCGCTGTATTCTGTAATATCTGTTAGAAACAGGTACTGATTTTATCCAAATCCGATCATTTAATTTATTAGTTGTCATTTTTCTTTCATAAATCAATTGATGCATCATATACATAACCAAAGACTGCGTTATTACTATCCTCTTAAAGTTAAATTTCAACATATCACCCACACTGCCAGCAAACAGAGAAAAGCAACCCCCAATGTTTCAAACCAGATCTTTTTCGGCAGTGTGTTTACCCAAAAAATATTTGGAAAATGAATTGGATGTGATCATTTGGTCTGTGCACCGTGACCACCTGTCTCATGGTGCGTCACAGGCCGAAAAACTCATCTCTTCTGTAAGTACCTCGCGTCACACTCTCCACACTGAATCATATGCCGCCTTTGTCTTCTTCCACTCTCTCTAATTCGCTTGCATCAAAACACGACGCCCTAGATCTTATTTTCAATTAATTTCCCAGGACTTCTCCCTTATATGATCAGTCTAGGGTCACAGGAGTATTGTCAGGGCATTACGACCCTGACTCTGCACTCCTTAATATTTGTTGCTTATGTAGTGTGTGTGTGTGTGTGTGTGTGTGTGTGTGTGTGTGTGTGTGTGTGTGTGTGTGCACACTACAGGAGCTGTGAGGACTATTCAGTATTATTCTATTTTCCTAGATATATCCTTTCTTTGGGGCTACTTCAGATTAAAAGTGCTTTTTTTTAACGGTTATGTCTTGTAAGGTAAGCTTGGTTTGCGTGTTATTGAGTTAATGGAGTTGGGTAATGGGTAAGATAGCATTTTTTTTTATGATTTAGCTTGGACAAAATGTTGTTTTTTTTAATGGTTCACTTTGGGCTTGATGGAGTAAATGCACCTTTTAGGGGATAAGACAGAGAACTGCGAGTGTTTACTGGTAGTTTAAAGTGAGATAGAGGGAAGGGGAAACTCATCTCACACCTCAGAATGAGCGTCTCAGCGCATTTTGAAATGTGTAGTCAGGAGTGACCTAGATAAATATGCTGAATAACTCCCCCCCCCCCCCCCCCACCACCACCACCCCCCTCCTACCACCCCCCAGCTACACTTAGGTCCATCAATTATTAATTCATGTTGCTTCATCTGAAGGCCACAGACTCTCCAGTGTACAGCAAATGAGTGTGCCAGGATATAAACAACAAAAAAAAGAAAGCCCCTACTGTCAATATAAATCATCTCATGTAGACATAGACTGCATTAACAGCAGCTTAAAAAAGCACTGTTATCCCGACAGTGGCTTATTTCAGGACCAGCAGCACTTCACAGTACTCAACATCCTCCGTGTTTAAGGTTGTGAATCGGAAAGTTAAATTGTCTAATCTTATAGATGTGTAATGGGCACTTAAACTGTATGAAAAACCCTATTTTTGTGTTATACTTTATGTTGGACTTCATATTTTTCTAATATTTTTAATTCATATCTGAAACTATCCCTCTTCAGAACAGTACACAGATCACAATGCAAGCATCATCCCTTGTCCTCCATGAACAAAACATCCTTAAAAACATCCTTTTAGCTTCATAGTCCTACTCCATGGCCATGGCCAAGTAACATATGATTGACCTTTAAACTTTTTAAATCAGGGTTCCCACACTCTTGAAAAACCTGAAAATTGATAAAAGGGAGAAACGTTTTGGAAAAAATCATGGAATGTTATTTTTGAAAAAAAAAAAAGGTTGTGGCTGGTTCTGAAAGAGTCTAGTCCTCCCTGAAAATATTGTTGGTTGCTGACTGTTTTTTATTGACAGGGTTAAAATAACATTGTAATCCTTGATTTTAAAGTGAAAAAAAAAAAAAAAAATAAAATTCTATGAATGCTACTTATTCCTATTGAATGCTTATGCTGCCCCCAGACTAGAGGATAATTGGGCAGATTTTGGGTCCGATTCGCCCCCCCCCCGACAATCGCGGGGGCGTTCCCGACATGAGGCTGGTCTGAACTGATTAACTGCCCAAATGATCCTGTAGTGTGAGGGGTTTACAGAGATAATCTTAATGTTACCGACTTGATCGGAGTCTCCCCGATTTCGAATCGTAAATATCAAACATGTTTGATATTTACGACTTGAAATCTTATAGTGTGAAAGGAACAGCGATGGAATATTGAGCAGAAACCCGTAATAGCCAATGAGAGCGAGCTGACCGGGAAGCGTCACCAACCGGATGTTGCGTACTTGTGCTTGTAGCAGTAGCTTGCACTAGCCCCGTTTGAGACTAACAGTAAAACTTGATTTCCAACTCACCTCCAGCTCGCGCTGCAATAGACCATGTTGATTCCGTAGCACACAGTAACAGTAACATAGCACACACAAGTGCAACAAGCTGTCGACCAGTTAAATCTGTCGTTATGTCTGTGGCCTCCCACGTTTTTAAAATCGATTAAGATTTGAAAATCCTCCAGTGTGCAGGCAGCATTAGCTGATGAAGACTGTGATATATGGTTGGTTTGACTACTGTTGACAAAATGTACTCATTGTAAGTCGCTTTGGACAAAAGCGTCTGGTAAATGGCATGATGTAATGTCATGTAATGTCTCAATATATCGCCCCATCCCTAATTTTCACTTCTTTAGTTGAGCCGGCAGAGGATCAGTGTCATGTTCAGTGACACTGACAGGACACATGGCTGTGGATGAACACTCTCTGGCTGTTACAGGGTTTGAACCTGTGACCTTGTATTACAGGACGGTGTCTCTAACTAATTCACCACCCTGCCGCCCACACCGCTTCTCTCTACCGCTGACTCGGATCCGTCCAACCAGCTTCTTCTTTGTCACGCAACAGAAATCCTATTACTTTTTTGTTCTTTTTTTCTCTGATTCCTCGATAAAAAAAAAAAAAAAACGCCCCATTGATTATGTATGCTGTATCTTACTACCTACAGTATGGTGATGCATGCAGTGATTATGCATAGGGTTGCATTTTACCATGCGGACAAAAACAGCTTTTGATGTAATCTACTCTGTTGACGGAGGTGGAATACGGAGGACAGATATGACTGTAGTGCAGTAATGTTATACAGTGAGAGGTGTGTGTGCGGCTTTGTAATCTCGTATCTCATTTTTATGCTTATGAAAAAGAACAAAACTACTGAGACCCGCGCAAATATTCACACACACACTCATACACAATGCATACACTGTGTATGCATACATAGACGGATGCGCACGAGCATACACACATGCAAAAACTCACTGGCAAACACACACACACACATCCACAAGAACACAAACATGCACACACACAAATATAAGTACATATACATATACACTATCAGTCAAACGTTTAGACATTTCTCTTTATTTTTACTATTTTCCACATTTTAAAATAACAATAAAGACAGCAAAACTATGAAATGACACAAATGGAATTATGCAAAAAAGTGTCAAACAAATCTATCATAATATTTTAGATTCTTTAAGTAGCCACCAAGGCAAAGGTTTTGGAAAGAAATTCATACATAGGCATCAACTTTCAAGCATTTAAGCATAAGCCTTTAGATCAAAATGGCTTTAAGAGAATGAAAAACATAATAAATTCAACCAGGTGTGTCCCAAGCTTTTGACTGGTAGCGTATAAGTTAATTTATATATAGTGAAGTATTGGTACACACAGATATACACACACCTGTTGGCGCACACACACACACACACACACACACCACACACACACACACACACAACCGAACAGATGATCGCCTGGGGAGAGATTTATTTGCGGCCTTGCAGTCCGGAGGCCCGCCCACTGAGGGTTGGCATGGCGATATACATCATGCTGTGACCTCATATCCTGTTTGCTGGTTTGTCTCTCGCCAGGTGTCGAGGGAGGATGCTCCGCGAGTCAGGAAGTCACTTTGACAAAGTCCTTGAAAAGCAGCGCTACGTGACTACACTTAGCGCCGGGCCTGGCTCTAATTTCATTAACCTGGAGGTTAAAAAAGCACTTAAAAATTGAATAAGTGCATGTAATCATTTTGGTTGACACTGATTTCACAGCATCTGGGAAAAGTCTCAAGGCACACCTGGGCTGGCTCCGTGCCGCTGCCGTCTGGCTCAACACAGTCTAGTTCAACTGCCTGTCTACTAATAATACTAATACTAAAACTAATACTAATAATAACAATGATAATAATAACTTTATTTGTATAGCACTTTTCTAAAAACAGTGTTTACAAAGGGCTTGACATTCAATAAAACACAAAGAGACAGTGATGTAAAAGTACCACAATTAAATAAAAATAAAGTTGAATAAAAGTGAGTAAATAAATAAAGAAAAATAGAAATAAAAGGTAATACAAGAGATATACAGATACAACTAGAAAACAAACAGAGATACAACTAAAAAAAGATGTGTGACCCCAAAAGAGACAGTAATAAATAACTAAATACGTAAAGTAATAAAAAAAACAAGAAACAATTAAATGAAATGACATAATTCTTTCTTTGATTGGTCTTTAATTCACTGCTGACAGTCGACCTGCGTGCGTTTGTGCAAGTGTGTGTTGTGTACATGCATGTGAGTGCGTGAGTAAAGGGAGAGTGTGTGTGTGTGTGTGTGTGTGTGTGTATGTGTGTGTGAGTGGCCTCATGTGAATACATATATAGAAGCAGTAGAAATAGGTTAGTAGGGTGCACAGCCATCCCCTGCTTGTAGACTCTCATCTAAACCATGTAACTTTACATCAGTTATGAACAAAACCTAAACATGTTTCGCATATTTCTTTCATTAGGCCATATTTTAAATGGCGGGCAGCCGAATCGTATGTTAATTAACATTAATATGATTGTAAATTTATAGGGTTAGGGTTAGCATTGTTACAAGAGGAACACATTCTGTTAACAGTATATAAAAATCAAGAAACAAAAGATTGGTGGGAAGTTGCATGGTAGTTACTGCATTTTAAATATACAGTAAGCACAAATCCTATGAGGCACTGTTACAAGAAGGTATGATATAATATAATATAATTAGAATATACTGTATGTATGCATATATATATAAATACCTGAATTTCCCCAAGGGGATCCATAAAGTGATATCTTATCTCATCTTACTGATTAACTGAGGTAAAAATATAAACACAACCTGAATTTCTGTGAGAGCAAATGCCACCCACTGAGCACTGAGATTAGCCTTTTAAAAGACATCTAAATGGTTACATGAGGCTACATAGGAATTAAAAGTGAAAGTTTAGTAGACGTCTACATCTTAAACTACATATTCTGGGTTACATGACAAAAATAAAGCATTATCATGTGCATATAGACTTCTCTCTGTGTATATTTTTTGATATTTACAGCTGTTTATGCATTGTTTAAATATGTGATAATGTATTTACTGCTTGATCCTGCGCTATATGAGAGATAAAGCATGTGATGTTGAAATGACGTCTAGTGCTCAGTGGGCACATTCTGCAATTAAACTACATGAAAATCAGAATTCACCTTACCCAGTGAGTGAGGAGCAGGCTAGCCCGGCAGTAAAGAGGCTGAAGGACGATCAGACGGGTTGCTGGATCAACCGGAGGGGATACTCCAGCTGAGCCGGGAACTGGAAGGTGGCTGATATCACGTTTACGATGCCTACCAACAGGATCAAACAGCCCTTGAGCCAGACACTGAACCATTAACTGCTCCACTGGGATACTGTACTATAGGCAGCGCCTCTGAAGAAATGTGTATATGCAGAAACTTGTGTGTGAGTGAGAGAGAGAGAGAGAAAGAGGGA
>NW_027282547.1:0-72944 GCF_046629955.1 Centroberyx affinis | reverse complement strand
CTTACCTGAGCCAAGGCAATTCATAGGGTGTGAATTTCACAGTCAGCAGCGCAATTCACAAGGCTCTTATGACATAGCAGGTACACATTAACCTATTTGACTATTTGATCTATAAATAATGTAGACCCTATGACGTATACTGTTGTATATTAGATAAGATAAGATAGACTTTATTGTCCCGAAGGAAATGTGTCTTGGACACATACAGGACACAAATGCAGCCTACTCCTTTCCCCAGAGTGATCGGTGCCATAGATTGCACCCACATTCCCCTCTCCGCAGGTCTGGGTGAGAATGAAGCCCATTATGTGAAACACAAGTCATTCCACAGTCTCAACGTTCAGGTAAATCTTGCAATGGTAATTTGCAATGCACAATGCACATTTTACATTCAATTTGCACATTAATAGCAATATCTTGCCTTGCGTTTGAATTTGTATTCTACTTTGTTTTTATTCTACTTATCTTCATTTAGTATAGTACTTTTTATATATATATATATATATATATATATGGTAATTCACACACACACACACACACCTCATTGTGTGTGTTTTTGTTTTGCTACATGTGTCTTTTGTCATTTCATCATGTATGTGATAGCCGCTGTAAATCTAAACTTTCCCTTTGGGAATAAATTCATTCATTCATTCAACCTTTATTTATACTCGAGAGAATCATTTAGGGAGACCCTCATTTGCAATGATTTCGAGTCAAATTACATAAACAAAGAAAAACAAAACAACAGCAAGGAGATACACCAACAGAGAAAAGGCAATACCACAATTAACTAATAAAAAGCCATTAAAACGTACCTATTAGGGAAGAAAAGATAGATTAAGATAATTAAAATAAAAGAATTGTTAGGGCTTGAACCTGTGACCTTTAGGTTACATGATGCCCAAATTGATTAAAATAATTTGTAAAATATGTCAAATAAAATACAGTTATGTAAAACAATTGCAAGTAGAGGTTGGGAGGTTTAAGATCGAGTTTCTAAAATGTCCAAACAGTATGAGTGTATTGATTTTGAGGAGGTGCTGTAATTTGTTCCAGGAATCAGGTGCACTAAATTTAAAAGCACTCTTTCCAAGTTCAGACCTGGAACATGAAGCAAGAGCCGGTCAGTAGAGCGGGTCTGATAGAGCCGGTCAGTAAAGCCGGTCTGATAGAGCCGGTCAGTAGAGCGGGTCAGTAGAGCTGGTCAGTAGAGCCGGTCTGATAGAGCCGGTCAGTAGAGCCGGTCTGATAGAGCCGGTCAGTAGAGCAGGTCTGATGAGCCGGTCAGTAGAGCCGGTCAGTAGAGCGGGTCTGATAGAGCCGGTCAGTAGAGCGGGTCTGATAGAGCCGGTCAGTAGAGCCGGTCAGTAGAGCCGGTCTGATAGAGCCGGTCTGATAGAGCCAGTCAGTAGAGCTGGTCTGATAGAGCCGGTCTGATAGAGCCGGTCAGTAGAGTGGGTCTGATGAGCCGGTCAGTAGAGCCGGTCTGATAGAGCCAGTCAGTGGAGCCGGTCAGTAGAGCGGGTCTGATAGAGCCGGTCAGTAGAGCGGGTCTGATAGAGCCGGTCAGTAGAGCCGGTCAGTAGAGCCGGTCAGTAGAGCCGGTCAGTAGAGCCGGTCTGATAGAGCCGGTCAGTAGAGCCGGTCTGATAGAGCCGGTCAGTAGAGCCGGTCTGATGAGCCGGTCTGTAGAGCCGGTCTGATAGAGCCGGTCAGTAGAGCGGGTCAGTAGAGCCGGTCAGTAGAGCGGGTCAGTAGAGCTGGTCAGTAGAGCCGGTCTGATAGAGCCCATCTGAGCCATTCTGTCATTCTGAAAGGTAATATGGTCGTTTTCCATTAAGGGCTTTATAGATAAAAAGATACCAGTGAGTATCACGTCTCTCTTGAAGAGAAGACCACCCAACCCTATCATATAAAGTACAATGATGTGTACCATAAGCATCACCAGTAATAAATCTCAAGGCAGAGTGATAGACAGAGTCCAAAGGTTTAAGAGTGGAAGAGGATGTGTGTCTGTAAATCACATCACATGAAAACTGCCTCAACAACTCTTTTTCTACAGAATGTGGGAAAAATGGTTTTATTTCTGTAGAAATAGCCAACCTGTTGCCTGAGTCGGCGCACAAGATTGTCTATGTGAAATTTGAAAGTGAGTTTTTAATCAAACCAGATGCCGAGATATTTATATTCTGTGACTCTCTCAATCATAAGTCCATTTGAAGTAGAAATATTAAGGTCATCATAGTCTATAGCTCTGGCTCTTGAAAATAGCATGAACTTTGTTTTATCAACATTCAGTACGGTCTTAGGTCTTTAAGAACACCTTGCGGAGCGCTGTAAGTCCTCGACTGCTAGATGAACAGTGTCAGCGACACAATACAGCACTGTGTCATCCGCCTACAGATGGGCATGACAGTTTGTCAAACATGAAACAATATTGTTGATATAAACAGTGAAAAGAACTGGGCCTAAAATTTTACCCAGTGGAACACCTTTTGTTACTGATAAAACTCAGAATGGAAGCTTCCTAATTTAACAGATTGTTGTCTCTCTGATTGGTCCCTGAACCAATCACATGCATTGATATCAAATCCAATGTTACGCAGCCTCTGCAAGAGCAGACAGTGGTCTACGGTATCAAAAGCTTTGGATAAGTCAACAAAAAGTGCCACACAGTGCTTTTTTTTTTTTTATCCAAAGCTGACACAACGTCATTTAGGACCATAGCAGCAGCAGTTACAGTACTGTGCCCCGCTCTAAAACCAGACTGAAATGGGTTCAAGATGGAAGCTCCGGACAAAAATACCTTCAATTGATCATTAACTAAAGATTCAAGGACCTTTGCCAGGCAAGGCAGTTTAGCTATTGGTCTGTAGTTGTTAAGACTGCTCTTGTCACCTTCCTTATGTAGGGGAATCACATGAGCCATTTTCCAAACTCTGGGAACTATGCCGGAGGCAATAGAAAGGTTGAAAATATGAGTTATTTGTTCTGAGATAATTTGCGCCGAGAGGAAAAAAGGGATCCAAATTGTCCAAATTGATAAGACAGCTAACATAATAATGCAAAAGATGTGAAAGAAAATTAAATAAATAAATGAGCACAAAAAAGAAAAGAAAATAAGAGTAAGGGAAAAGGAAAGTTTTGGAAAAGTCAAGGGTTGGCAGAGAAAATTCTAGGAGAAGGCGATAGGGAATTGGGGTAGTACCCTTGCTGTTTGGTGGGGTTATTAAGAAATCTGGGGATCAGGCCTTTTCCGTAGCAGTAAGTAAACTGTGGAATAGTCTCCCTGAATACATTAGATCTGCTGAGTCAGTCGGTTCGTTTAAGAATTGTCTTAAAACCCACTTCTACACTCTAGCTTTTTGTTTTGATTGATCAGATGTCCGTGGATGTATGCATACTCATGGCTGTGTGCATGTCTACTTATTTCATTTTTCTGCTCTTATGAGTTTTTATTCTTCTTGCATTTTTGTTCTTGTCTTGTTTTATTCCTTGTTTTTTTATGTCTTGTCTTTTATAACCAATTTCTGTAAAGCACCTTGGTTCAAACCTTTGTTTTTTTTAAAGCGCTGTATAAATAAACTTGAACTTGAACAATCTGAATGTAGATGGATTTATTATTTGAAGACTTTGCATCCATTAGGACTTAATGAAGAGATGACATTTACTGTTTTTTTGTAATGTACAGTATATTTATTTATAAACGTTTCTCTTTTCTCTGTAGGCCCAGTACTGCTGTTGCCATAGGACTTCTGTGTCATGAATTTTTCTCACCATGGAGCACTTTTTGTATTAAATCTTTCATCGGTAAGGCTCCCTTATGGACATTCCCTCATTTAATCAGTGTGCAAGTTCCTATAACTCATACGAATTTAAAATCAACCATAAACGAACAACCGCAGTATTTCTCAGTTTCACAGAGTGCGGTTGATTATATTAGTGTGAATATAACCGATAATTGTAATGTTTCCCCATTTAAATTAGCAACCATCTACCATTTATTTTCAATTTTATAGTATAAAATTGACATGGATTGACATATATTCCATTGTTTTCTTTATATATGGTCCTGTAGATTCACTGATTCAGTGTATCAATGACTTAATGACTGGATGTGTCAAAACTTTCTTCAGCTAAATAAGGAAAACTGAGAAGAGGCAGAAAATTAGGGCTCACCTTGACACCCTGTCTCTCAAGAGTAAAGACCAAGCTAGGAATCTTGGTGTCATTGTGGATTCCGATCTCAATTTTAACAACAATATCAATGGTTCAACCCTTGTGGGCACTGTGCTCAATGCCACCATACAAAAAAAAAAAACTTCCACTTTCATTCACCCTATTTCCAAAAAACAATATGCGATAAAAGATGTAATCACATACATCTATAAATGTAACTTATATGATTACCTGCCCCTGCGGTATGGCCTATATAGGCAAAAACTCCTGTGAACACAAAAACAGTATTCACAGAAGTGACCGTACCTATCCAGTAGCAGTCCATTTTAATGATTTCAAACATGACTTGGAAGACATTTCACTTTTTTGGCATTGTGTGAATTTCTCCTCAATGTAATGTAGACCTTCAATTTTTGTATGTTATCTCGGTAACCAATATTTACGACTCGGAAGATGATGCTGTGATTGGTTATTTGGATAAACATTTTGACTCTCTTCTTAAATACTCAATATAATATTGTAGACTCTTATATTGCTGTATGGTATCTGTAACCAATATTAATGATTCGAAAGATGATCTTGTGATTGGTTATTTTGATGTGTACTTCTATGCTGTGATTGGTTAATTGAGCTAATGAACTCATTGTATCCACCTGTGTAGTGGTTCTTTTGTTCTGTGTTTGTTGCACCGCTCACTTTGCTCTGATGATGGCCCAAGGCCGAAAGCTCAGCAATAAAGCAATGTAATATTATAATATTGCAAGGTCTCCCAAAAAAAAAACACTCCGGGGCGGTTACAGCTCATTCAGAATGCTGCTGCCAGAGTTCTGACTAACACTAAGAAAACAAAACACGTTACGCCAGTTCTCAGTTCACTGCATTGGCTTCCGTCAGTCAAACCTCTGAGGTCCTCTGGGACCGGTCTGTTAGTTGTTCCCAGGGTGAAAACTAAATCAGGTGAAGCTGCTTGTAGCAATTATGCTCCCAATTACTGGAATAAACTTCCAGATGCACTGAGATGTGCTCCCACTGTGGCCTGCTACATGTTCTTTCTTACTTTCTTTCTTTCGTTGATAATGTCATTTTACCTGACATGCTGTATTTTTGTGTTTAATGTTATTTTTATTTATTTAACCTTTATTTAACCCGGTAAAAAGTGTCATTGAGATTTAAAAACCTCTTTTACACGAGAGACCTGGCCAAGAGGGCAGCATAAGAACAGACAAAACATCCAAGATATCCATAATAAAAACAGAAAAACAACCGAGGTACATACAAGGACAGCATAAAAAGCATTCCATGTGGAGGGGAAAAGTTTTTCCCCAGCTCTGTCCTAACTTCACGGTTAACTGGAAAACATCTTGTGAGCACAGGCCGTAATGACTTTTGGCCCCTGGAGAGACATTTACACAAGTAGGATGGAAGCAAGCCCAGGAGGGAGTTATAAATAGAACACACCCTACGCACTTAGGGGCTAATTCACAAAACTCTGCGGTCACAGAATAGTGACGCAAAATCTGCACCACGGTCAATTTCCCTGATTCATAAATCTACCACACCCGTGAAAACTGTGACGGAGCCACATTACCGCTGTGTTATCCTCAGCTGTATGGAAGCGTATCGCATGCGTAATTCTGTAGCCCAGGTGACAGCCAATCAAAAGCAACATGTTAATTAAGCTTTACATATGCAACACCTGTCCGCTGTGTGTCAATGGGCAGCAGAGAGCGTTAGAGCGGCAGATAAACCTCCTCCTCCTCCTTATTAAACATTTTCACGTTTCCAATGATAATTAATCATAGGACACAAGTGATAAACCGAATGTTTATGATGTCATTTACTGAAATTATAAATTGGCCAGTGGTGATCGTGACCTGATGGTGACCGAAACGTTGGAAGACAAGTATATGGGAGCATTGGCAGCAGCAGTGTTCTCTTTCTTACATAGGCTACTTTAGCTCTGCTACACTCCAGCACCTGCTCAAAAGTTTATGGGACATGCGTAGGGAAACTGGCGTTTACAACCGCAATCACTGCTGTGATTGCAATTGGTGATTGTGACCTGATGAAGACCTACAGTATAAAGCTTTGTAATATATGGGAGCATTGGCAGCAATGTGTAGCGTTCTCTTTCTTAAATGTATTTATTGCTTTAGCTTTACTACACTACAGAACCTGCTAAAAAGTTTATGGGACATGGCTATGGTCATCTCTTTTTTTTTTTTTTTTCCATAAGTATTTTTAGTGTAAAACATGATATCAAAAACAATACCGTAGTAGCCGTCATAAAAACATGTGATCCATTTTCTTTTTTTAGACAGCGTAAAGAAACAACAAGACAAAAACAAACAAAAGAAAAAATAAATAAAAAACCCTCCCACTAATGAACCCAAAAAAATAATTAAAATAGAGTAAAATAAAATAAGATGAACACATATGCAATTGCTTGATGCTCATCACACACTGCTCCACTGCACAATGGATTATATATACAGACTTATCAAGCACAGTCCAGGGAAGTGAGTGAATTGATATAAGTAAGTACAGAATTCCATCTCTTATGGAAATTGTCAGTTGAGCCTCTTAAGGTGTATTTCACTTTTTCTACATGAAGAAAAGACATCGAATCTTCCAACCAGGAAGATGCAGAGGGTGGGGTTGGACATTTCCACTGAAGTAATATGCGTCGTAACCCTTCCTTTTACAGTCCCCTAATTAATAAGTATTTACCCGGTAAATATATGATAAATTATAGTATATTATTGGGTAATTACCATTGTAAATAAGTAGGTAAATACAGAGAAACTACAGCTAAAATACTAAGAAAAATCTCCACTATTACCCATCAACTCAACTAAGTACTGTGTAGTTGTGACCGTTTTAGGTTGGTAATAACTCAGATATAATTGTGTACTTCCTAGGAAAGTAGGCAACCAATTCTTAGAAACACCTCCTCTATTACCCATCAATTCAAGTTACAATTGTAGTTATCCAAGGTTTATGTTGGTAACAGCCCAAGTTTAATTATGTACTATCTAGAAATTAAGATAGTACTTTCCAATAATTACTTTTTCTTATATAGTTATTGTTCATGGCTACACCCATTTATAAAGGGTTTATTAGATACACCTTAGAAAACTACGGAATTGTTTTTATTTAAGTTAAAAATTACATCAATACTTACCTGGTAACAACCTCCGCAGGAACAGTTTTCCTCTAGTGTCATGGTACATGACATGGTACCTGCCTGGAATCTGTTTCCCGGTTTGAGAGGCAGTTTTTTTTTTGGGGGGGGGGGGGGGGGGCACACGGCAGGGTCAGGGTACTGGGATGGGGGTATGGGGGGTTTGGGGGTGGGGTGGGGGTATTTTCTTTGACATCAGTAGACGCTACTGCATTGGGTTGTTTTGTTTTTTTGTTGTTTTTTTTTTTCTTACTTCCAAAAGCTGTATTTCACTTTTTTCTCTTTTCTGGGTTATGAAGAATAATAATCGTAAGAATAATACCTCATGCTGCGAGTGCACATCTAACAATCAAACTTCGATAGTGCTTCTATGTAATAATGTACAGTTTATATATTTATATATTTATAGTGGAAAAACAAGAAAACAAAAGAGTTCTGCAAGAGTATTTTTTTACCCGACGACACCAGAGACAAGGAAAAAAAAAATAATAATAAAAATAGTCATTCACGGTTGCTATGATAATATGTTAAGCCCCGCCCCCCTTCTGTAGTATGATTCTGAGGTAAGAGTGTTTTTTGACATGGACTCTCGGCTTCTGTCCCGTTTCAGTAAAAACCCTGCACTGTTCTCATTCAAATGTTCGCTGGGAGGAACTCTGCTGAGCCTCCCAGTTTTTTTTTTTTGTTCCTGAAAAAAAAAAAAAAAAAACATTATGTACCTGCTTTTATAACGCCAGCCACACCAGTTAGAAAGCCGTTCCCAGTGCCGGGTTATCTGTGGGTTTTAAGGTCTGCTATGGCTGAGAGCTCCCGAGGTAAAACTGGTACTTTTTTTTTTTTTTTTGTTGAAAAAACTGCATCAGTGACACACCCACACACACACGCCGGACACAACGTCTGCGAGCGTGTGTGTGACAGAGCGCGTATATCTCAGAGGTTTGCCTGTGCGTTTGTGTGTATACATATGCAAGTGTGTGTGTGTGTGTTGTCTCTGGTGTGTGGGGATTTTTTTGGAAAAAAAAGAGCGGAGTACTAGTTGTAAATGTTTCTGGATAGAAGACTACAGGACTGCCGACAGCGGCAGAGAAGGATGCACAGGATTTTGCGGAGCGCAAGAGGAAAAAAAAAAAAAAAAGACAGGCGCGGGGTGATGAGGTCAGGTCGCAGCGCCGAGGAAGAGGAGGAGGAGGAGGAAGAGGAAGAGGGAGGCGGCTGAGAGGAGAGGAGGGGCACGTACGGATGGAGAGAGAGATGGGCCTGTTAGCCGAGAGATAAAGGACAAGGACTCGCCTCACGATGAGGACGCTTCCCTCCCTCCTCTGTTCTCAAGTTTAGCCAGTTTTTACACAGAGTGGGACCCGACTCCCGAGTCCCTCCAGGGTTTCAACAGGGTTCCTACACATTTCCTCTTAAAACACCCTAATGTTTCCAGACCTTAAAGGAAAAATCCACCCTCGGATTCCAGGAGTTATTCTCTGATGAAAGTGTAATTTCCCCACAACCTGCCTCATCTACATCTACTTCTACGATTTCCTTTATTTCTCAGAACGTGTCTCTTGAAACGTCTCTTGGTGCAAAATGGCGGCTCTAGAAAGAAGCCCTCGCCTCTTTGATTCTGAGGGACTGACACCAAAGATCTAACGTTTACCGAAATATTTTACGTATACGTTTAGCCAGTTATCCGCAGGAATAAGAAAAACTGACCAACAGCTGTTTTTTTTTTAAACAGTGTCTAAGTGTTTCAGGGTGGGTTTTTCCTTTAACTTCTCGATCGAATTAAAATAATTTGCTCGTTGTTCAGTGTGATTTGCTGACAGGCCGTGTCACTCTGAACCTGAACATTTTTCTACCCAACAAATATCACATTAAGTGAGGTCTAACCCAGCACACATTCTGGCGTTGGACCAGATGTTGATGTGGCGGCCTGCTGCACCAACGCTGAAAACCCGTGGAATTGTAGCACCTGAACGAAGGTTGAGACGTTTTGTGAAAATCGGGACCGAAATCTCTTTCTGGTATCAGTTCAGAAGAGTTTCCAAAGCTGTTTTTTTAAGATGAATTTTTTTTTACCATGGAATAATGTCATATTGTTAAAGATTTTGTGCTTGTTTGGGTTGACGTTGAACCAGGCCACATCCGACAAATGCATGCTGGGTAAATACTTTTCCATACTTTTCTGGACTATTGTTTTCAAGAGCTGGAAAAGATCACACTTCATTTCTCGGTATTTTCCAGCCCTGCGTAGGAACCCCGTTTGAGCGAATGACTCCTTTCCTTCACCCTCCACCAGTACCCCCCCTCCCCTCCACCCTCCACCCCCTCCTCACCCCCCCCCCCCCCCATGCAGAGGAGAGTTTGCACAGTCTCCGCTCCCAGTTCCCGCCTGGGGGAGAGGGGGCGACGGGCACATCATCAACAGTTTACAGTAAACATCAAATGCCGAAGAGAGAGAGAGAGAGAGGAAAAAAAAAACAAAATAAAAAAAGTCATAATAGTACAAAAAGATAAAAACAACAAAAATAAGGAACTTACAAAAAGAACCCTCACATTACATCTCGATCCCCCCCCCACCCCACCCCCCCAAACAAATAAATCAAAACCCGAGAATCCCGCTCCGGACGCCAGCATCCGACCCGCAGACAGGAAGTGACGTGGGGAGCGTGCTCAGAAAGGTGCAGAGGCTTTGGCTCGCTGTCTCTCGTGTGTGTGTGACAGATGAGCGCTCACCCAAAGGTGCTTTTTAAAAAAAATGTTTAAATTTTTTTTTAAAGATTATTCCACTCTCTCCTTGTCACTTCTGTGTCCCGCCTGCGGATCGGTAGGCGAGGCGGCGACCGGAGCGAGACAGACGGAACAGAAAGAAAGACAGACGGACGGAACGGATGGATGGAGTCGAAGCTGCGATCGGCCGCCGCGCTCTTTTCTTTACGAAGTCACGTCAGCAACGTTCAAATCAACCGACGGCTTTATTTGGCGTGTTTGCGGGTTTTGGCGTCTTGTGTCTTGATTTGTAAAAAAGCGAGGAGCAGAACCCTCTTGCGGTCCGGTCCTAAGGTGCTCGGCTGAATACAGTGATCGAGACTCGAGAAAAGTACAATCGTAGCTTGTCTTGGATCACTGCATCTTGGGATCCCGCCCCCCCCCCCCTGCTGGCCGCTCACAGGTACTGCAGCCTTGGAGCCCCCCCCCCCCCCCCCCCTCTTTCGCTCACTCTCAGCTGCAGTACCCGCATTCAACCACTGGATGGCGACTTAAAAAAATAAAAAAAATTCAACCAACAGTAGCTTATTCTTTACGGAAAAAAGCTGGCTCGAGAACCAGGTCAAGTAAACTTAGAAATGCTTTGCGTCGATTTCTAATGGAAGATTAAACGTAGGCCTGGCTGAAAACATATTTATGTATCGCCACAAGACAATGGAGAGTAATACTTTGCCCAGTAGGAATTATTATTATTATTATTTTTTTTTTTTACAGACATTCAGACATGTAGTCTTGAAATGAAGTGAGCCTGACAGCGTTTCTTTGCGCTTCGACTGTCCATCCATCCATCCATCCATCCATCCATCCATCCATCTGTCCGTCTGTCTGTCTGGTTTCTGTAGTACAACACCAGCTCCCCCCCCCCCACCCACACACACAATAGTTGCAGTACAGTAATCAACCCTCTGGTCCAGCAATAACCCCCCCCCCCCTCCTCCCACCCCCACCCACAGCACCTCAGTCATACACAATCGCAATGCAAAAATATGTGGTTCTCTTTCTCTTGCTCTAAACTATTTTACACCTCCTCCTTTCTCCCGTTTTCTCTTTTTTGAAATTTTTTTTTTACACAACTTGGCAAACTCTAGGTACAGGTGTTAATGTTGAATTGTTAGTAGCATCTCTTTAAAAATAACTTTCAAGGACTACAGTACGCTAGCTCAATTGTAGAAAAAAAAAAAAAAAACAGAACACAATAGCAACAGAAAAAAAACAGTAAAAAAAGAAAAAAAAAAAGAAAAAATAAACTAATCCATCAGTAATTTCCGAAATGTTTACAAAGCTCTTCTAAAAAGCGTGACCGAACTCGCTCTGGCCCCGCTCAACCTTTAGTCATAAAACTGTGTGCTCAAGACAAAAACTGCCCTACAAAAAGGCAAACAGCCGCAACCTTTTGTGTGATTTAAAGGGTCAAAGGTCATGCCGAGGGTTTAGATTTCATATCAAACTCCCCCCTCCCCCCAAAAAAAACAACTGCTATTTAATGATATACAGCCCACAGTATCGTACGAACAACACTTGAGATAAACTGCCGCTCAGTTTCACGCAATATTTTGCTTATTTTGCAGGGCAGAGGAGTGTTCAAGACTTATTTTCTGAGAACCGTTCCCTCCTCTCCTCTTTACCTCCTCTCAGCAGCACTCGGGCCACTTTTTTCCTCAAAACTGAAGAGAGAGAAAGAAAAAAAAAAATATTAGGAGACACAGAAAGCAAAATATCCGCTCGACTGTGCTCGTCGGAAGTGCGGCAAAAATGAATCTAGAAAACCGTATAGTCCTGGATCCTGAAACCCAGTCCAAAGCCCAGTCCGATACCCGAGGACAGAGGGCGTGTTGCATCCGTCTTACACCTTTACACAGGGTTCCTATACGTTTTCCGTTACAAAATTTAGCTCACCGACAAATATTACATTTCAAAATATCTGTTTTTTTCCCACCAAAACCTTAATTTCTTGTCTGCGTTCAGATTCGGTGTACGCTTCACTCCGTGTAAAATCAAACCGGGATCTCAAACTACATAAAATGTGTATCCAAACTGTCCGCTCCTACTCGTTTTCCATTTAAAAAAAAAATTCATTCTCTGTCCAGACTTTTATTTCTTTACTGCACTGGAAGATTTCTCTTGATAGTCAATATGATGCACCGGGCAATTCGACCGTCAACAACAACAACAACAACAAGAAGGCCCCCCCATCACCTCTACAGCTGAACATTATTATTCTTCACATTATCATATTGCAATGTTTAAAAATGACAAATGGGATCATCTGCAGCTACATGAAACATGCAGTCAAATGTGGAAATCGGGACAAAACAGCTATATTCTTTTCGATAATTATTATTTTTTTTTTAACAGATATTTTAGTGCAATTTCCAAACTTTCCAAAACCTGGAAAGAAGATCAAAATTCATTTTCCACGCTCGTCCGGACTGTGCCGCCCTGTGTGGCCCGGGTCAGCTTCTGGAGGCTGCTGAGCGTTTTTTGTGTGTGTGTGTGTGTGTGTGTGTGTGTGTGTGTGGGGGGGGGGGGGAGATTTAGGGCAAAGCTAGCGTCCCCCCACTCAGACCCCACCCCACACCCCTCCGCCCATCCCCACGCTACATAAACAAACACCCAGGTATTTATCTTGGTGGCACAGCGCCAGAGAGAAGAGATCACCTCCTCCTCCTCCTCCTCCACCTCCTCCTCTGCCTTTCCTCTCTTTCATTACACACTCTCCTCTCTCTCTCTCTCTCTGTCTCTTTGTCTGGATTGTGGCTTCGCTCATGTGACGGCAGACTGCCGCAATGCCTCATCTGTCCTGGGAGATTCTTAACAAACAGATCTCCTCCTCAGGAAGAAGAGAACAACACCTCCCCTCCCTCCTCTTCCTCCCCTCCCTCCTCCTCCCTCCCTCTCCCCGCTCAAGTCTAGAATGATTATAATTTTTTTTTTTTTTTTTTTTACACTTTGTTCAACAGTCTGATCGATATTCGCCTCATGATTGGCCGGGTCTCTAGTGTGGACATTCTGATTGGTCGGCCACGGCGGCCAGGGAGAATATAGGGACAGACAGACATCTTCTTCATCATCATCATCATCATCATCATCATCATCATCATCGTCGTCGTTATCGCCCGTCTCCGATTATTAAAGGTGCATTAAACACAAAACACAGAATCGGACCACTGTCTCCCAAGGGGGGGGGGGGGGGGGGGCGGACAGCACGCAATCCAGCTCTCCAAACACAACTACACACACACACACTATACACACACCTTCACACACACACACACACACCCTCACAGCACAAAGCACAGCAAACTCACTGATGTGCCTCGTCATACGTACCTATGCCCGTTTACAAAGTGGCTCACACATTTGCATTAGAAAGCGTAGCACACATGTATGCACACACACACACACACACACACACACACGCTGCTACTAATACTTATGCACAGACACACACACACACACACACATTTGGCAGCCCCATCTGTTGTTTTAGACAGCAACCACTCACACGCTTGCTCGCTCTCACCCACACATACGCAAACACACACACACACACACACATATGCAAATACACACACACACACACACACACACACACAGATGCATGGGTGACAGAGGTAGGCGTTTGGCTGGGATTTGGGTCCTACAATGAAAATGGAGTCAAGCAAGAAATGAGGCAGCGGTGAACGGAAGCCGATGGTTCGTTTAGCGATGAAGGGATGAGGGACTGACACTGTCTGCCTTCCTACCTGTGTGTGTGTGTGTGTGAGAGAGAAAGAGAGAGAGGGAGAGGTGGAGAGAGAGAGAGGGAGAGAGACATAGGGGGACAGAGAGAGAGAGGAATGAAAAAGGCATAAAGGTGGAGAAAGACAACTGAGGAAGAGAAAAGGAGACAAAGAGAGACAGAAAGAATGACAGAGAAAAACAGAGAGGGAGGTAAGGACACAGAGGCAGAAAAAAGAAAGACAAAAGAAAGGACAAGAGACAGAGATGGAGAGAGAGAGAGAAAAAAAGAGAGAGAGTCAGCTTCAGCTCTGCCGGTGTCCCATGCAGGACTACAGGATGTGTACCAGGCAGGCAGCAACAGGACAGGGACACTTAGGAGGAAAAAAAACCCAAAACACCTGAAAACGCCCGTCTTGTTCTCCTTTTTGTCAGAAGTCTATTCTGCATTTAATTCATTCATTCATTCTTTTTTTTTTCTTCCTCTTCTCTTTCTTAGGAAACGCACTCTTAATCCAAAAACCACAGCTCTACTGCAGAAGCCAGCCATGATGTGGATGATATGACTGTGCAGTATGACCGCGCTCCGCCTGCAGCTTTGATATGGCACAGATGTATAGGCTCTCTGCTATGGATATGCATATGTGACTCTGCAGATGTGTGTGTGTGTGTGTGTGTGTGTGTGTGTGTGTGTGTGTGTGTGTGTGTGTGTGAGTGAAACAGAAAGGAGGTATGCCGCTCACTGAGGCAGACAAAAACAAACAGCCACTCATCTCAACCTCTGCGCGCATACCACCCACTCACACACACACACACACACACACACACACATAAACACACATAAACACACACACACATTATATACAGAGCTTGCAGAGCTGAGTACCCAAACCACCCACACACAGTGACAGGCATGCGCAGTCGCCGCATGAAGCCAGACACACACGTATGCAGCACATAGATCTAGACGCAGACCCAGCCTGGCATAGGCATGCGCATTAAACACACACACACACACACTCACTCACTCTCACACACACACACACACACACACACTCCCTCTGTGCTGCTGTCAAAAGCTCTTCGTGTGAGGAGGCAGACATTAACACGCATGACTCCATAAATGGCGATGGAGGGAAGAGAGGGTGGAAAAAAAAGAAAAGAAAAAAAAGCAGCACATACATACATTAACACACACACACACACGGTGATTATAGATACACACACATTAAAACACACCCACGCATTATATTCGCCCACAAACACACACACAAAGCCTTTACAAACAGCAGCCAAACCCACCCAGCAATGAAGCGCACACACACACACACACAATACACACACACACCAGTATGCATGCATGCATTCACACCGAATCATCCAAGCGTCCCGTCCACCCCCCCCCCCCCAGCACCCCCCCCACCCCCCCCTCTCGTTCGTCCCTCCTCTCTAGAGAGACTCACACTCTCTCCTCTCTCTCTCGCTCTCTTTCAGGCACAGACTGTTTTTTTCCTTTAAGGCGGCGGTTTTAAACAACGCGTTGGAAAAAATAAAAAACGAAAAACACAACAAAATGTGCAAATTCTCTCCTCTATCTCTTCTCTACCTCCCCCCCTCCCCTCTTCCCTCCCTCCCTCCCTCCCTTTCTTTCTTTATCTTTCCTGCCTCCTCTGTCCTCAGTTATTGAACTTGGTTAAGTCTCCACGGATCGTACCATGTGCTCAGTAATGGAGGGTGGGGTGGGGCAGGGTGGAGGGGGGGGGTGCTGGATTAAAAAAAAAAATTAGGATCCCCCCCCCATTACCCACAACCCCCCCCTTCCTCTTCCTCTTCTACTCCAGCTCTCCATCAAAACCTCCTGCTGCCTATAGGTGCTTGTCTCAGGACCAGGGCTCTTTGACTGATAGCCTTTTGTATTATAAAAAGAAAATAAAAATTGATATACATATATAAAAATCAAAATTAAAAAAACAGTCACGTAAACATATTTTCTCGAAAGCCAGGCCCTAAAAAGCAGACAATTTTTATAACACTGTGTCTAAAAAAAATTGGTTCAATTCAAGATAGGTTAGACAACGACTCAATGGCTTTTTTTGGTTCGTCTCCAGAGTGTGTGTGTGTGTGTGTGTGTGTGTGTGTGTGTGTGTGTGTGTGTGTGTGTGTGTGGGGTGGGTGTGGGTAGGGGGGGGTGTTACAATGTTCAGATTCAACATTTGTGCCGTTTCTGTGTTTAGCTTAAGCAATCAAGAGAGGGTTTTTAACGATTGACCCCTCAACTTGTGTGAGTGTGTGTGTGTGTGTGTGTGAGTGTGTGTGTGTGGGGCAGTCCAAACATCAATATAAACTTGCGGTGACATTAAACAGACCGACTCCAACGTTCACTACAGCCGTGTGGACAATACACAATAAGGTGCTTGAGGTTTCTCCTCATGTAAAAAAAAAAAAAAAAAAAACTTTCATAAAAAATTAAAAATACATCTCAGGATTTCGGTCCATTTTACATTTTAAAATTAACTTCTTGACTGGGTTTTCCAGATTTTGGTCGGTGTTCGCTGACAGAAGATGTATTGTGACTTGACGACTATTTTTGCAGAATATCCAAACTTTTTTTTTGAGCAATTCCCAAACTCCTCCAAACCTAGAAATGATCATAATTTTCCAAAGCTTTCCACACTTTCTAGACTTAAGTAGGAAACCCTGAAATCTGCTTTTTCATGATCTGTTCCTCCTCTGTTCCAAAACGGCCAGCAGAGCCACAGGGGGAGAACTCAGCCTCCAGGGCTCCAGAGAACAGCCGCTCTTTTCCAGTCGAGCCGCTGAATATTATCTTTGGTCGTACCAGTGTGATCTCTGAAATATTGATTCATAAATTTCCAGAAGGCAAAAAAAAACCAACTACAGCAATGTTTTGTGTTTTCTAAAGCTGATAAAGAACGGACTTTTCTGATTAAGTCTGGTCCATTTTAGAATAAAACCTGCTGGTCTTTCGGTAGCTGATCAAGTTCTTTATAATGTATGATGGATGCAATTTGGGATCACACAAACTACTATTGCTCAATGAATTTAAACATGTATTGAACTGTTACTAGCCTAACCTAGGGCCTTTCTTTCAAGACCAGTCTTTTCTTTTTAGCAAGATTTGATCTAAAACTCTCTCATGCGAAATGAACCAATGATTGGTATCGATTTACAGCTCTCACTGTGATGGCAGACCCGTCATAAGGCAGACCAACCCTGTTCTGATTGTCTGGGATTGACTTTTGATTAAAAACAAATGAGAATTAACTTCATTTAAACTCTTCAGCGCTGGCTGGAGGCAAACTAAAGTCTGGTGTAAAGAGAAGTCTAGCAAAGCTGCCTAGTAAAGTCGACTTCATCATTCAAATTATCTGTGTTTATCCAGATGAAACAGCACAGTGAAAAGTGTGTGAAGCGGAACTGAAACGTCCGTAGCACCGAACCATCAGCTGCTGCTGCTGCATCAGAGTCACCGGTGGAAAAAAAAAGTTCATCTGGAGCCCCCCGGCATTCAAGCTCAAACTCGACAAGAGGATTTGGGTGGATCACAGTGTTTCAGCTGCATTATGGGATACTGGAGGTGCTTTCTGAAACGGGACGCCCGGGCGGAGGAGAACAGATCCGCTTCTGTATCCTAATCCGCTTTCTAAAAGCTAGCATTAAGCAGCGCTAGCATCAAAGGCGAACTGGACTGTTAGGGTTGTTACTCTGCAGCAATTTTCTGGGATTTCCCAAGATTTAAAAGTTCTCTTTTGATAATTCTAAAGGCCTTAACACGGATACAGGAACATGGCTGTCCAAAACAAAAAAAAAAACAACCTTTCTCTTTCTTTTCCTTTCAGCCAATCTCTGGCAATGCAAGTCGGTGACGTGGCAGTTTTGCCTTTTCCTCGCTCTTGAAGAACTCCTCACCTCCAGACTCACAAGACACCAGGAAATAAACAAGAGATAAACGCCACCTTTTGCCCGAACAACAACAACAACAACAACCACAACCTTATTTCAGATCCAGTTGGGTGTAATTCCCCTTTAACCGGGCTGATCTGCTGGACTGTAGCTGATCCGGCTGACAGCGCCCAAATGTGAATTAGCGTGTATGTGTGCACACCGCAGTGATGGATGAATGAATCGACCAAGCGTGTGTGAAAACACGCCGTCTGGCCTACTCTCTCTCTCTCTCTCTCTCTCTCTCTCTCTCTCTCTCTCTGCCGCAGCACACGTGACCACACACGCACACACACAAGCAAGCTGTGTGGCCATTCAAATACATACACACACACACACACACACACACACAGTTCTCTATTCCTTGCCGTGTACCAACGCCTGAATTAGCACCTTTGTCCATGCCAGGCGAGCGTGCATCCAGCCAGCCAGCAGAGCTCGGGGGCACTGCTGCCGCTTACGGTCATGGCGATGAATATTCTTAGGGAAAAAAATAAAAAATTAACAAACACACACGGCGAAAAAAGAAAAAAACGCCACCGCTCTATTCTCACACACACACACATACGAACACACACACACACCCACACAACTTGGTGCTAAGCTAAGAGGCAGAAACTTGGGTTTGTTTGGAATATTTCTGGCCTTTCCTTCAGATTTAAACAAAATGGGTGCTGAACGGATATAAATTGGATTTCAGCTAGTATATATATATAAGTTTTTCTTAGTAAAACCAACCCCCCTTCCCTCCCCCCCCCTCTTCTCTTTCTGATACGTACAAAAACGTAGTTCGATTGTACTCATACCGCAGGAAATAACACAGTGCATTTATCACTCGCCAACTCGCAAAACTCTTTGACAATCATCGGTAACAAATTTCCTCTCGCTTGGAAGCCTTGGCAACAAAAAAAACAAAACAAAAAAAACACACACGAAGGAAAATTAAGAAGTCAAACATATTAAAAAAAAAGTACACAAACAAAACTGAAATGGTCTTTTTTTTCTCATTTTAGGATCAAAAATGGCGGGGTGGGGAAAGGTTTTTAGCCAAGGAGTAGGAAGCAAATATATTTTTTTTTTTAAATCCGCGACACTTACTGGCAAATCCCGACATCCACCAGCCAATCAGGTTTTTTTTTTAGATTATAGTGCCTACAACGATAATATCTGGTTTTCCGTCTCGCTGATGGCTGGTGGGTAGTTTCCCAGCATGCCGCATGGGGTTAAAGAGCAGGAATAGGAAGGGGGGGGAATTGGGGGGGGGGGGGGGGTTCAGAAACCATGCCAATATACATATTAAATCGTTTCAACCCCCAAACCCCCCCCCCCCCGCTCTCTCGAAAAGCTTTTCGTCTGGACATCCAGCGTCTTGGTAAACAATCTCATTCCACCTCCTCTGATTTACAAACGCCGCGGTTCGGACGCTTCGGCACGCATACATTCAATATCAAAACGACAGTGTTACCGGACTCTGGGGGAGGAAATATACCGCTTTCCAAAATATCATCTCAACCCACCACCCCCCCCCTCCACTCCTCATTCTTGAACCCCACCCCTCCCACCTCCCCACAGGGAATGTGTGTGATTGAATATGGTATATAAAGGAAAAAAGGGCTTTAGTGACAGTAAACGCTATTAAAAACAACAACAAAAAAAATAAAAAGGTTGACACAATCAGGAGAGTCTCGAAAGGCAGGAGCAGAGGGGTGGAGAGGTGTGTGTATTGGGGGGGGGGGGGGGTAAGAAGCTCCTCCCTCTGCCCCTCTTTCTTTCTCTCCTCCTTTCCATCCGTCCTTCCGCCTCTCTCCGCCAGAACAGGAAGGAGGAAGCGGCCCCAAGAGTGAGGCTTTCTGGGCCGCGGAGAGAGACGGAAAAAATGTGGAGGAATAAAAAAAAGGAATAAACCAAATAGCGGGTAAAAAAAAAAAAAGGAAAGCAAAAGGAAAGCATTAAGTGAGACCAAAAACAGGAAGTAAAAAAAAAAAAAAAAAAAGTTCCCCAAACACATGGCGGCTAGGGGGAGGAGAGACGACTGATTCGACGCTCTCTCTGCTCGTCGCCCTAGAGGAACGCCATCCCTCCCTCAATCCAACTCCCTCCCTCCCTCCGTCCATCCATGTGTCCGTTTCGTTTCGTTTCGTTCATCTGTCCGTTCACTCACTCAAAACAAAGTGCTGCCGTCTCCTCCCGCCCCCTGGAGGGCGTCCGCCTGCGTGGCCCCGCCTCCCGCGTCGCTGTTGTTGTTGTTGTTGGCCGCCGCCGCCGCCGCCACCGCCTCCAGGGAGGCGGGGTCGAAGCCTTGCTCCGCCCCCAGAGCGTCGGCCTCCATCTTGACGCTGTCGGCCAGGAAGGCGGAGTAGGCGTCGCCCTCGGCCATCAGCAGTTTCAGCTTGGGGATCCAGCTCTTACGGACGACGCGGCGGGCGTTGGTGCACATGTCGGCCGCGATGGCGTTCATCTCGCTCTCCTTGAAGCTCGGCGCAAAGTTCTGGCAGTAGACTGGGAGGGAGGGAGAGAAAAGGGAAGTGAGGAAGAGATGAGGAAGGAGAGACCACAGAGAAGAGGAGAGAAGAGGAGCAGGAGTAGATTTTAAAAGCCGCACAAGGAAACTTTGCAGGTTTGGCGGCTCCAAAACGGCAGCGAGAGGAAACTGTTGGTGAAACTTGAACTTCCAATTCCCAGAAATCCTGTAACATGACATCAGTAAACTGCACACTCATGTTTACCAACAATCCTGATTCAGCAATTTGTTGTTTCAGATCGTCAGGTGTCCATACCCGACGCCAGAATTTCCTTTTGGCAAACAGGGTAAAATTACAGGGTCTAAATTAGGGAGGAGGGGGACGCTTTTCTCTGTTGCACTTTGTGATTTAGTATGGGAAGAGGAATGGATTACAGCATTATGGGGGTGTGCAAGATTATCAAAATATACAAAAACTATGAAATGCAGGGTTCCTACACCTTTTCCAAAGTCAAATTCAAGCACTTTTCAAGCATTTTCAAAGGTGCATTTTCAAGCTTTTCCAGCACCTTACAGCTGTGGTAAATTACATATTTATACACACTCAAAATGATTATTTCACTTCTTCATCACATTAAATCAGATGTTATTGTGCTATAAACAACCAAAATTATGTTTCATGACAACAATGCTGTAACGATTATGTAGCGACCATTAATACCAGAGATAGTATTAGTGGAAATAAACGGGATGTTTTTCTTAACAAGTATTGCTACTCCCCTGGCTCTCACATTAAATTTAGAATGATATATTTGGGTTATCCGGTTCCTCTTTTGTTTGTAACGCTCTTTTGTACGAAGGTGTGCTTCTTATAGGAATATAATATCTGCAAATTAACGTTACTATTTCAAGCAGTCTCAAGCACTTTATTCAAAATCCAAGCACTTTTCAAACCTTTGAAAACACCACATTAAAATTCAAGTGTTTTCAAGGATTTCCAGCACCCGTAGGAACCCTGGAAATGAGACGGATAACAGCAATATGAGGAAAACAGATGCGTGAATTTACAGAAAAATATACCTGCAGAACAGGCATCGCGCTCACACTAGCAGGTCGGCAGAAGGCCATAATACATGTGCAGAAAGTGTCTAGGTGTGATGGTGAAACTATAAACCATGTCAATATATTCGCTTTACAGCTGCAGATAACATACAGTATGAGCTGATTTGGATAAATACATAAAACTCCAGATGGAGATACCATATGTACAGAACAATGACAATGTGCAATCCACTAGCTGTGTGTCTGACTGCCAGTGTGTGTGTGTGTGTGTGTGTGTGTGTGTGTGTGTGTGTGTGTATGTATGACTCACACTTGACAGCGTGCAGCACTCTGTTGTCCAGGGGTTTGCGGCTGGGGTCGTTGGTGGAGGAGCGGATGCCGGTTCCACAGCTGTTAGCCAGAGTGCTCCTGAGCAGCAAACACACACACACACAAACACACACACACACACACCAACAGATATTATTAATATCTAATGCGAGGCAGCGCAGCCCTGGTCACTATATGCAACTACAGTGAATTCGGAAACGCGAAAACACCGCTAAAATCCGTGCTTGGGTGCATGCTGACACACACTTCCAATTTAAAATCTATTTAGGAAGTCTATTCTCTTCAAATTCTATCCAAAATTCTATCCAAATCTTTTTTTTTGGGACATTTTCAGACTAGCGCAGGACCTAATAACCAAGTTTGATTCACAATGCCAAAACCGTCTAGTGCTCTAATAAATATCCTGTCTTTCTTTTGTTAGGAAAAGCTCCTTATATCCAATCTCCTAATAATTTATTGAGAGTGAAGGCTCTTTCATTATGCGAGTTGCAGTCTCAGTTCACATTTTAAATTGAGTCAAGTGAAAGTGAATTGACCGAGCCCCGACACACTCGGCCTTGTCTCTCCCATTGAGACACACAATATCAGCATATTTCTCCATTTATCTGTAGATGGCCACAGAGAGAAGGGAAAAAAGAGAAAAGAACCAGGAAAAAAATAAACTAGCGGGGGGCAGCCACTCATAAGATTTCTTCATTCAGATTTTAGATAATCAGTAAACTACAACAACTAAACATCTATTTAGTACTTTTGTTCATCATGTCAACCTCCATATACAGTATTATTCTATATTTATACACAGTACATGTAAAGAGAGAGTGGTAGCATCACTAGCTGTACCCAACAGAAGGTTTATCTCTACAGTATCATCGCTGGAAAACAACAGTTAGCTGACAAACCAGTCTTTCCCTCCATCCCTGAAGTGGGAAACACCCACCAGCTGCCAGCCTCATGCTGCAAAATTTTAAGTTTGTCTTTTATATTCACTTTGGCATTTAACCAACCGTCCTGTTAAAAGGAAAAACCCACACTCGGACTGTTATACTGTTAGATATCATCAATCTGTGATGTTCGATGCATTCCAGGAGTTATTTTGTAGTGAAGTGTTGTAATCTTTTGGTGAACCCACTTTTTCCCTCAACTGGCCTCGTCTAGTTTTACTTCAGTTAGTGACTTCCTACACACTTTCAACATACCCAGGAGAGAGGTTTGGAGAAAAAAACAGCTGAAAACCACTATATAAAGGCAATGAAGTTGGAAAATACATTCTGGTATATTCCCATAAAGTGACCCATCTGTAAAATGACCTGATATTCCCAGACTGACCCAAAGAATTGATCAAATTCCCTGACTTTATCTGGAATACACCTCTAAAACTCCAGGACTAATGGCAACCCTTTAGTTGGCTGGTAAAATAGTGTAAAACAGCTGGTGAATTTCTGAGTTTACAAACTTTTATGGTCCATAGGCATTGTCCAAACTTAACTTTTTGACTGTCAATGGCTGGTAAACTAACAAAAATGTACCTTACAAGACTACTTGTTACTGGCCAAAATAAACAATATGCAAAATATGTCACCCTACTTGTTTATTTCCAATGCCAGTTTGTGTGTAGAACCAGTTTTTGTGTGTCAATTAAAAAAAAAAAATCACCATCTGATATTAATCCTCATCTAATATTAAGATAGTCAACCGTTGGGTTAGCAGAGAAGCAGGAAGAAAAGTTTGAAGAAGTTTGCAGTATTTTGCTTCGATCTGATTGGCTCACGGTCAGAGAGAGGGTGCCGGGACAAAGTCTGAGAACGGACAAAGACCAAAAACCGCCCCCAGAGTTCATGTGGGACCCCTGACCTGTCGAAGAAGGCGGCCAGCAGGCGTCGGAGCAGCACTTTGTGGCGGGTGCCGGCGCTGACGTGGCAGTTCATGAGCTGGGCGCGGGAGATGAACACGCAGGTGCCGGTCACCAGCTCCAGCTTCTCGGCCGGGTCGCCCTCCTCGTACAGCTTGGGGTGGCAGCGGTTGCCGATCTGGCTGATGAGCTCGGCGGGCAGCGACGCCAGGTCCTGCCGGGAGCGGCTGCCCCTGCCCCCCCGCCCGCCGCCGCCGCCGCCCGACTCCGCCGCCAGGTCCGGCAGAGCCTCCACCCGCTCCCCGGCCACTGAGGGAGGAGGGAAGGAGGATTTAACATTAGATTTAACATTTTTAGGCTTTATTTAGACAGTGGAAAATAGAGGAAGAAGGTAGAGTAGGATAGAAAGCTCTGCTAGGGCTGCAACTACTGATTATTTGTATTATCTTTTTTGAATAATCATTTAGTCTATAAAATAGAGCTGCAACTAACGATTATTTCATTGTTTCTCGATTAATCGATTAGTTGTTTGGTCTATGAAATGTAAGAAAATGGTGGAAAATGTGGATCAGTGTTTCCCAAAGCCCAAGATGACGTCCTCAAATGTCTTGTTTTGTCCACAACCCAAAGATATTCAGTTTACTGTCATAGAGGAGTAAAGAAACCAGAAAATATTCACATTTAAGAAGCTGGAATCAGAGAATTTTGACTTATTTTTCTTAAAAAATTACTCAAACCGATTAATCGTTTATCAAAATAGTTGCCGATTAATTTAATAGTTGACAACTAATCGATTAATCGTTGCAGCTCTACTATAAAATGTCACAAATATTGACAAATGCCCATCACAAGTTACCAGAGCCCAAAATGATGATCTTAAACTAGCTTACTTAGTCTGACCAGCAGTTAAAAAACATTTACTGAATTCATTTTAGAATGATAAGAAACAGAGAAAAACAGCAAATCTTAGTCTTTGTGAAGCTGTAGACAGCAAATGTTTTTGATACTTTTACTTGATAAATGACTAAAGCGATTAATTATCAAAACTATAAATCGATTCGTTTTCTGTCGATCGACTAACTCAGTGGTTCCCAACCCAGTCCTCAAGGACCCCCTGTCCTGCAAGGTTTTATTCCATCTTTACTCTTGCACACCTGATCCCACTGGGGCCTACACACTTTCATGCTGCTCTGTTCAGGTAGATCTGTCTCTACCAATCAGCATTAAGACCTTAACTGGATCAGGTGCGCAAGAGTAGAGCTGGAACCAATACTTGCAGGAAAAGGGGTCCTTGAGGACTGGGTTGGGAAACACTGGACTAACTGATTAATCGACTGACCATTTCAGCGCCATCTGTCATGATTCGATTCCCCGGCCAGAGGAGGAACACGTGGCTCTAGCGGCGAGGAACTTAACTACACACACACAGTACAACCTTTTTTTAAAAAATATAAATCAGGAACCAAAACTTGTGACCGCTCCACCTCAGACATTCATACTTTTGTAGACTTGACGGAAGTGATCCTTTGACCAAATAACAGACTAAATCTGTTATGGTGCATAAACACATCAGGACGACTGTGAGCAATTGTTGGAATTTCACCGCTGATGAATGCGGCTCAAAGCATTTAACACGCGCACATTTAATATTTTGAACAACCTTGAGTTTAGAATTTCTACCACTTTTCGGTGTTGTGAATATTTCATTCCACACTCCGTTCCTGAGACGTTTGATTAAACAAACTATAAACAATTTATGAGCCGACACAGCAGGATCCTCAGTGCACAAGTTTCAGTGTTTTGAACGTTTCATTCTCCCAAACAACCTCCACTCCCCGAGAAGTTTGGCTCAACAAACTTTATAGAGTTTGTATATGTAAACAAATTCTAAGCAAATTCTAGCAAGAGCTACCGAATAGTTTTGAAACATCAGAAGACAAAAACAGAAGAAGTGAAAACACAGTAACCTTAAAATGAACTCTCTCACTCACACACACACACACACACACACACACACACACACACACACACACACACATAGCTCAACTTAATGCATTGATCTGGCTGTTTACCTGTGGCCCCGACGTTCAGCATGCTGTACATGGTGTACATGTTGCAGATCTGTCTGTACTGCTCTTCGGCACACTCGTCCGTTATGTCGTCCTCTTCTTCGTCGTCGTGGTAACTGATGGGCGAGTCGCTGGTGTACATGCTCAGCGTGCCGGGGCTCGTGCCCTCGGGGGTCCCGCCGTTGTTGTTGTTGTTGTTATGGTTACTGTTGACTCCGCCTCCCACCATCACGGCGTTGCCCACGGATCCGCGGCCAGAGGCATCCTGGGTAATGGAGGAAGAGGAGGAGGAGGAAGAGGAGTAGCGCGCGGCTTTCCTCATCCCGCCGCCCCCGCCCCCTCCGGACCCCCCTCCCCCGTCACGGTTGCCCCCCTCCCACAGTCGCTTGGCCACGGGGGTGCAGACCACCGAGTAGGGAGACGCCTCCTGCTGAGAGAGAGAGAGAGGGGGGGGGGGGGGGGGGGGGGGAGAGAGAGAGAGCGGGGGTGGGAGAGAGAGAGAGAGAGAGAGAGAGAGAGAGAGAGAGAGAGAGAGAGAGAGAGAGAGAGAGAGAGAGAGGGGGTGGGGGAGGGGGAGAGAGAGAGAGAGAGAGAGAGGGAGAGAGAGAGAGAGAGAGAGAGAGAGAGAGAGAGAGAGAGAGAGAGGGTTACTCACCATCACCTGTCTGGGAAGCCTCTAAGAAATGACTTCAAATCAATAAGCATGACGCTGCATCACCATCATTTGAACTCCAGATATATATTTGTCCATGCTGACCATTTTGCGTTACAATAAAAGGAGCAAGAACAAACAAACAAATAAATATATATATATCTAAGATTTGTGCTCTTCTAACACCCATAGCTTATTAAGGTGGACTTCACAAACCATACTGGTCTCCAGCAAAGAAATTAACAACATTTGAAGAGTTTTCATTCATTCAAGAGGTCTCCACCAATTAGGAAAAAAGTGACACTCTTAAAATGATTGACTGCATAAAATGTAAATAAATGATGGTACCTTTTAAAACATAGCAGATGATTTTACTCCTTGGTTGACAAAATGATAACACATTTAAACAGACTGGATCATCTTTATTTCAGAAATATTGAATGATAACCTGACCTAATGATTTCTCTTACAAAATGGATGTAGGCTATAGCGTTTTGAAGAGGAGCTTTTCAGCTGCCATTACAATAGATAAGTAGATTAAGTTGTGGAGCTGGAGCCATCTGTAATACCGGGAGTGAGCTTTCTTTGAAAATCTACTCAAAGCCTTTTCGAATCTCAAACTCCAAACCAAAGCAACACCCACTCACGAACCCCTGTTTCAAGTGATTTGACACTGAATGATGTGTTTTTTTAAAGGCTATTCTGCTCAATTCAAGAAACCTTTAGCTGTAAACGTCGTAAAAATCGTTTTGAGAAAAGCAGAACAGCCTACCTGCTGTGGCTGTGAGTTGGACTGAGGCGCGGTGGTCGTCTGTTCCGTCTTCACCTTGGACACCAGGGGGAGGGGCGTCAGGCAGGAGGCGGGCCTTCCCGCAGCCGTGGCAACGACCCCGACTCCGCCCCCTCCCACCGTCTGAGTGACGGGGCTCTGGGGCTCGGAGGGCGGGGTTTCCTCGGTGTGGAGCCCCTGGGAGTCACAGCTGGGAGATGAAACCTGGGGGCAGGGGGGTGGGGGATGGATTAATCAAACACGCTTGATATGCAAAGAATGAGTACATATAGTGACCAACGAAGATGGAAATAGTATGGAAATAAAAACTGCCATCATTTTTCATGTTTACACGGTATCAAAATGCCACGACTCCATCTCCATCCATCTATCCTTCCATACAAACCAGTCCGGTTATCCATCTATCTTTCCATACAAACCAGTCCTCCTCCCATCAGTCTATCAATCCACCAATCCATCTTAAACAAGGCAAAAAATTCTGCCACTTTCACTATTTTCCAGGCTAGATTTATTTTTAGAATCGTTCCAAGTTCCAGGCAATACCTGGACACCTGCCAAAGCGGTTGGTAGATTAAACAAACTCTCCAACGCCAACCAGGGCAAACAAATCATCGGCATTTCCCTCTCTGATCCAAACCAAGTGTGAGTAAAAGGTAAAGGTAAGTCTAGTCGGGGCTGTAGGACTCGAGTCCAGTCTTGGTCTCGAGAGAACTTCTGACATAACAATAATAATAATAATACATTTAATTTGTAATGCACTTCTCATTACAACATCTCGGACTTGTCTTGGTCTCCTGTCTATTTTAACTCGGACTTGTCTTAGTCTCATATGTATTTTATCTGGGACTTGTCTTAGTCTCCTGTCTATTTTAACTCTGACTTGTCTTAGTCTCATATCTATTTTATCTGGGACTTGTCTTGGTCTTGGCCACTACTTGTCGACTTTTCCTGCTTATCTAAGAATATAAACAAGAGGCACTTGAGCTGCCTAATGTCCCGCCACAATCACCATAATACCAGTTACGCTAATGAGGTGATAAATTAAGCTAATTAATGCACTCATTAGAGAATATTTCTATGCCAAACATATTTGTCTTCACACGACACATGGGCTATATTAATATGAACTCTATCTCTAAGCATTAAGAAGTTACAGTAGTTTCAAGAGAGTCCGCTTTTCTTCATTAATATGCAAATTAATGTAGCAATGTGCTTCAAAATCTAATCATATAGGTGGGAACCTGTGGTGCAAGTATGACGTTTCCATCATATATTGTTCTGGAGTTATTGTGTTCAGAATTTAGAAGAAGAAGAAGAAGAAGAAAGAAAGAAAGACGCCACCATGATGACATAATGTCCCGCATATCATATACCATTTTTATCCATGTTTGGTTCATTTTCTCCCCAGAACTACAAACAATTTAAGGGATTTCACTTGTAGAAACCTGTGTATGTAATAGTCCTCAAATTCCTATGCACTTTAATTATCTTCCAACAGATCTACATCTGCGTTCATCCTCAAGAAACTCTTTAATCATCCATCCGTCCAAACCAGTTCCCATCCCAAATCATCCATCTACCCACCGACCCATCTGTCCATCCTCCCTCAACCAGTCCCCCCAGGTTACCTTGAGGAAAAACTCGGTGCCTTTCTCCATGATCTGCTGGATCTGGAGGAAGCCGGCGGTGTACATGAGGAGGAACTGGTCCCCGACGTTCATGCTGAGGCGTCCCGTGTAGCAGAAGGCCAGGATCTGCTGGAAGCTCTGCGGCTGCACGGCCGGGGGCAGCTCCACCACCGAGCTCTTCCCCCCGGCGTTGAACAGATCCCGGAAGTAGGAGCTGCTGGCTGCCAGCACTGCGCGGTGGGCCTGGAGGGGCGGGAGGGCGGGGAGGGCAACAAGAGGGAGAGGTAAGTGAGGCGGCCAGAGAGAGCAGAGATGGATGACTTGAAATTATCTGAAGCATAACTCTGATCATTTTTGATCTGGACCCTATTTTCCCATCTCACCGATTGATTCTGACCAAAATCTCGGCAATTGCTTCACTATAGCAGTGATTCTCAACCTTTTTCATATCAAGGACCCCTAATTTACTACGCATTAGGGCCACGGACCCCCATTTGATGAGATTTTGTCTCTTGGACCCAAATCTGAGAATATTTTTATTGTTAGATATGATTTTGTCCAGAATTCCATGACTATCTGTATTGCAGGTAGAGAGAAAACAGAGAAACTATGATCAAAACAGTCATTCTTCTACATTCTCTAATTGTGTTAACTTGTAAATTAAATAATAGTGAAGTTTAACAATTCATCAATTTGCTGGGGACCCCCTGGAACCCCCTCAAGGACCCCTGGTGGTCCCCGGACCCCACATTGATAAACACCGCACTATAGAGTAGGGCTAGGCGTTACTGACAAATTTAAATATCACAACATTTTAGACCGAACACCTCAATATCGATGAGCAGATAAAGCCAATCATTGTTCATACTACTCAGCAGGCCTGGGTGATAATTCAATATTATCGTTTATCGTCTTTCAGTGGAATCATATTGTGATGATATGAAGATATTTTAATATCGTGAAACACATTTCTGCTGTCTAAATTGATGATGACAAGCAAATTGTACTTAAAAACTCTCATAAAATGAGGTATGGTAGGAATATTATTTGAATATTTCTGTTTTGTTCGACATCACACCTAACATCACCAATCGGTTCAATGAGATGAACATTAATTTGATTATTTAATGTGATTTTGCATACATGAACCATATCGTGACATATATTGATATTGAGAAAAATCCTTTTGATTATCGTGATATTGATTTCAACCATATCGCCCAGTCCTGCTACTCAGCCAGAACAGGCCAATAAGTCCAGAAATTGTATGACTTTACTGTAACGCAGACTTTAAGACCAGGAAGAACTAACACTTAAGTTATTTCGCAATATTACGATAACCAAAATCCCAGATGATATCTAGTCTCATATCACAATAACGATTTTATAGGATATATTGCCCAGCCTTACTATAGAGCTAATTACATCTTGCTGTAGCTCTCCAATACAGAGAGTCCTATAGGGCCAATGGACACTCCAAAAATCAACCCCAAAAGCACATGAATGAATGAATGTCTTTTTCAACACATCGATTCCTCCCTTTGGCATGAGTCATGTCGGTAAAAAGTCAAATGAAAAGTAACCCTAACCCTAACCCTAACCATCGAAAGTCTTGCTCGTACAGTTTTGATGCTACCTTGGCCGTTGCTTTACTACTTCCTTGTTTACTGTTTTCCAGCCGACTGCGGCTGCCTGTCTACCTCCCCCGCTGTGCAAAGCAGGGCCAAATAAATAGTGAAAGTTGTCAGGTCATGGATAAACTGAAAACTAAATATATGCATGTCTCATTACAAAGTGAGTGTCACCATGTTGAAAAAGACGTGCTTTGGATGGTTTTGGGGTGTGTCCATAGTCCCAATAGCAACGTATGAGAGATTCTAATAAGATTCTTCTATATATGTGTATAATGTATAATGTGTAATAACTCATGTATATAATGTAACCTGTTACACCAACAACTCCATATTTATTCCAGCATCATTGCACTCTGCACCATTGCACTATTGTCCTTTGCTTACAAATTCCAGTGTTGTTTACATATACTTTTTTATATACATATGCATATTTTTACATAGTGGTTAAATGTTTAGGTTTACCTCCATTCATCTTGTTGTCCTTGTTTTTAGCTGCATATTTATTCTGTGTAAGTACATTGAGAGCAACGAAAAACCGGAGTCAAATTCCTTGCATGTGAACATACTTGGCCAATAAAGCTGATTCTGATTCTGAGAGACGGACCCAGTCAAGCAAGACATAAGTGACTCTTTAGTGAAACAGTTGATGAGGTTTTGCTCAGAATCGGTCGGTATGAAAATGATGGGTCCTGGTCAAAAATGGCCAGAGTTATGCTTTAAAGTGGCAGTTCAATTTGTTAGCACAATTTCTCTTGTAAGCACGCAAAAATAACTTCTTGAACAGTCCAGAAAACAGAATGAAATAACACTACCTGGGTCTAATTTTACCTGTTTGTAAATGTGTTATAGATGGTTTGGGACAAGGTTTTCAAAATGTAAAGTAAAGTGATGCTGACCCAGAGCAGCCAAATTTGGTTGTGGACAATTCATAGACTTCTACATGTGCCCTAAAAACGAACATGTTTGGCTGAAGTGAAATATCACCAGTTGGTCTGCAGACCTCACCACATCCATGAGGTCTGGATCATGACTGGCCTCAATAAACAACTTAACAGAATGGAAGGCGCAGCTCTTTCTCATTTAAAAAAAAAATACAAAAGTATTCATTGGGCTATAATAAAATCATGACCCAGTGAATTTATTAAATTTTTATGAGCATGTTTTGCACTTTTTCCACTCTTTCATGTGTAGCTATTTATGCTAGCATCTCTTATCAAGATGTTTACACTAGTCCCAATAAACAGTCAATAAATAATTGCAGGGGCTGGCACCGTCTGCCAATCACAACCTTTCTACTTGTGAAACCTTATTGTCTAAATTCATTTAAGAAAAAAAGCATCATGAAACACATTATTCACATCCAGAGACACAGTAAGCTTGAAACAGGGAATAATCTGTGTGGGGAAAGTGAATGAACGTTTTGGGACTTACTTAACTTGTCAAGTGATGAGAACATAAACACCAAAATCATCCATGTGTCCCCAGTCGATCATCATCTCCAGCGCTCCATGCCAACGCTTTAGCAGACACTATGTGGAGTGATAGTAGGCGACTAGCATTATGTAAATTATCCAAGGTCCAGACTGACCTTTTAGTAATAAACAGCTGTTGGTGGTTTGTATTATATGGTCTGTGGATTCATAAATTACAAATATTATATCAATAAGTCAATATAGCTCTAGCTTTAGGTGAGCAAATATGTACGCATCCACTGAGCAGTGATTTTTATCTGTACACAGTCTCCCATTGCACGCCAGCATCACTTCCTATGGAAACAAGTAAAGTAGTCCCTGATAGCAATTTTTTTGTATCATATTTATTGTAAATTTTACCAATCTCTGACACAAAATTGCCAGATTTGGCCGAAGATGATTAAAAATCATTTCCGATTTACCTTTCATGTAGGGCTGGGCGATATGGTTGAAATCAATATCATGATAATCATAAGGATTTTTCTCGATATCAATATATTAATGTTAATGTTGAACCGAATGGTAATGTTAGGTGTGATGTCAAACAAAACAGAAATATTCAAATAATATTCCTACCATACTCCATTTTATGGGAGTTATAGATATCAAAATATCTTCATATCATCACGATATGATTCCACTGAAAGACGCTAAACAATAATATTGAATTATTGCCCAGCCCTACTTTCATGTGCTTCAAATTCTCACTTTCTCTTTTTTGAGATAATGCTAGTCACCTACTAACCCTCAACATAATGTATGCTAAGGTTTTTGGGGACACATGGATGATTTTGGTGTCTATGTTCTCATCACTTAACAACAGGTAAGCTGACCAACAGCCCAATCTCCCAAAAACTTTAAGTGAGAAGTCTGTGGTTGTACTTTGCAGCTCCCAGGTGAGAACATGTTGAACTATGACTATGAATCAGCGTTCCCTAGACAGATAACAGTTGAAAAAACAAAAACCAATATGGGACCTTGAAGGCGTGGCCCTTGACAACCACGGAGACATCGCAGTAGAGGCCCTGCAGCCGCTGTTCGTTCAGACACTCCAGGACGTTGTTGCCAAAGTTAGGGATCGCCATCTGCAGCGTCTGAGCCATAACGCTCTGCCCAGCACCACAGGGTCTATAGAGGAGAGAGAGAGAGAGAGAGAGAGAGAGAGAGAGAGAGAGAGAGAGAGAGAGAGAGAGAGAGAGCAGTAGGGAGAAGGACAAGACCATAGGAGAGCAAGGAGGGATGGATAAATGGGTGTTTGAAGGACAGCAGGGGAGTAAAGATGACATAAAAGGATGGATAATGAGGGATGGTTGGATGGATGGATGGATGGATGGATGGATGGAGGGAGGGAGGGATGGAGGATAGATGGATGAAGTGATGGAGAGAAATTGGGAGAGAGGGAGGGATACATGGATGAGGGAAATTATGGAAGGAGGGAGGGGAAGGAGGAATAAGTGGATGGAGAGACATGGGAGAGATGGGGAGGGAGAAAGAGGGGAGGGAGAGAGAGAGAGAGAGAGAGAGATGGCAGGACAGGAGAAGAAGGAATAGACACATGAGTGATGGAGAGGAGGGATAACAGAGAGAAAAGATGGATGCACAGAAAGTAAGGAGGAAGAAAGGGCGGGCGAGGCAGAAACGAGAAGGGAGAGAGAGTACCAAAAAAAAAAAAAGGAAAAGTGGTAAGTCAAGTGTATGATGATTAATGAATTAAGTATTTGGTAAACAACTTTAATGCATAAATCTAAGTTCCAAATGAAAGAGAATTTTGGGCCACCAGCGATAGTTATATAAGCCGTCTTTCTACTTGTTTTTTACCTTGTTTCATTACATCTAATTCACAGTTAATAGACTGTTTGGCGGCTTTTGGCCTACTTTGTTGTTTCCTCATCGCTCCTTCTCATTCAAAACAGAGTCGCTTACATAACTCGTCTATTTCACTTGTCGTCGTCACCATCCACCAAAGAAGCCTGTGATCAAAAGCGGAAGAACTGTCAAACTTGCCACGCCATGAAAAAACCAAAAACAAAAAAAAACACACAAGGAATCTATTTAAAAAAAAAAAAATCTCTGCTGGGGAATAAACGCATCACTTTAGAGTGGACTCTTTTATGTTTGTTTATAATAATATGCAAAATAGATATGTAGCATTCTATTATAACCATAGTTCTGGGTTTGAATTAAGGCTGAAAGATATTGACAAAAAAAATCTAATTGCGATTATTTGACAGAATATAGCAATTGCCGTTTAAAGTGTGATGAATCGTATCATCTCAAGTTTTTCTTGTCATTCTTTTTAGAACTTTAAAAAAATGTTTAAAGAAAAGTGATTTTGTTAAAAAAAATAGATGCAAGTGTGGAGGATTTAATGAGTTAGAGTCTGATTAAAGGTTTTCACCCATATTGTACTTGATTCATGGATCAAAGATTACCTACAGCACTAAAACACCTTGTTTAGAAATCCATGTTGGATGCCCCTCTGTCTTAAGAAATTAATTGCCTCTGCAATTTGGAAATTGCATAAGTTCATATTGCGATTTTTTTTTCTGATGAATTGTTCAGCTCTAGTTTGAATTAGCAGAAATAAATGGGAGAAAAGAATACTACAACCAGTGAGGCATCTTATTAGAGCTGCAACGATTAATCGATTAGTTGTCAACTATTAAATTAATCGCCAATTATTTCGATAATCGATTCATTGGTTTGAGTAATTTTTTAAGAAAAATAAGTAAAAATTCTCTGTTTCCAGCTTCTTAAATGTGAAAATTTCCTGGTTTCTTTCCTCCTCTATGACAGTAAACTGAATATCTTTGGGTTGTGGACAAAACAAGACATTTGAGGACGTCATCTTGGGCTTTGGGAAACACTGATCCACATTTTTCACCATTTTCTGACATTTTATAGACCAAACAACTAATCGATTAATCGAGAAAATAATCGACAGATTAATCGACAATGAAAATAATCGTTAGTTGCAGCCCTGCATCTTATTTGTTCACCGACCACAGTAACTACTTTCACTACATTACCTTAAAATTAAGATTTTTATACCAGAGCAGGACCTCCGAGTGATGGATGATGCCAGAGTAGAAAAGCTTACTGGACACAGAAAGATTTAGCAGCAGTTGGCTATTGGCTGGTGGTCAGTTCCCTCCCTGGCTACAACCCAAAACAAACCACTGATAGGAAGGAAACAATATGATAGTGATTAGCTGCGTCTGTCCAGGGGGGGGGAGACTTCCAGACTAGACCTAGTGACCTAAAAAGCAGGCTGCTGCATCATCTCCACCCCCCCCCCCCCCCCCCCCTCGCCGACACCGGGGAGGAAGTACGCTGATGCAGCAGCAGAGGCCCGGAGTTTGGAGAAGCCGGCAGGTCACCAGATGCTTCACTGTTTCCTTTACATTCATCTGTGATGGATACCGCCGCAGCTGGAAAATGTAAACGTGTAGAAGGAAAATTCCCACCGCCAAAAAAATTACAACTCTGATTACAGCTCAAACTGGCCTCATATCATGATAGAAATATCCAAATAAGAGCCATTCTTCAACTGTAACACTTACTGAAACTGATGCTGGAATAGGCCCCCAGGAGAAAAAATACCTCAAAAACACAAATCTACAAAAATATTTTGTAGATTACTGGTTCGAATCCCCAAATCTGAGTCAATGTGAAATGGTCACCTCCCTTTCAACAGCCACCGCCAATGTGCTGCTTGAGCCAGATACTTAAAAAGGAAAAATCCACACTAAAACACCTTAACACTGTTGAAAAAAGCAGCTATTGGGTGGTGTATCTTGCATTTCTGGGTCCATTTTACTGTCTGTTGGTGTATTTTGTCCTATTCCCGTGGATAAGTGGCCAAAACTAGATGAAGTGACGTCACATCGAGATATTTCCAGTGCAGCTACAATGGAGTTTGATCTAAAACATAAGCAGTAAACGTCAGGTGTTGGTGTCAGTCCGTCAGAATTAAAGACCAAGAGCTTAGTTTCTATCTAAATTCACCATTTTGCACCGACGTTCAACAATCATAAAAGGGAGAAATCCATCGAAAGAAGAGGCAGAGAGACCAATTTCTCCACCCACAGGAGCCTCAATAGACCAGAATGCAATGCAGCCACAGCCTGAATCTTTGCGGATCAGAGTCGTTGGTATCGTGTGAAATACAACGCCCTCTTCTGCAGCTTTCTGGCTATTTGAACAGCCAGGCACACAGCAAACCACAGCATTGTTCTCTCTCTCCACTCTCATTTTTTGGAAAAACTTACGTTAGCGCTATCACTCTCTCCACCTATATATATATAACACAGAGAAGCCCCTTTCTCTGGCGGCTGTGTAAAGTCATAGGCCCACACCACAAAAAGTCAATTCCAACACATCATCACAGAATAACTCCTGGAATGCATGGAACATCACAGATTGATGTTATATAACAGCGTAAGAGGATCTGAGGGTGGAATTTTCCTTTAAATCCCAACTTCTCCAGTGGAGCCGCTCATTGGCCGACAATACAGACTGTGGTTGTACTGGGAAGCTCCCAGGTGTGAATGTGAAGCAGGGTGTTACTGAAAAGGAGCATGCATGCTCAGCAAACCTTCCCTGGATAAATAAAGGTTAAAAAAAAATATGTGGGCTAAAGCAATCCTGGGCTCCAGCCTTACGCCTACAGGAGGAGAGCACAGAGAATAATGTCCTATTACAGTCTTCAGCATTACAACATAGGCCAATTAATTTTTAAGAGATTTATAGCTACTAATTAATTTGACAGATATAGGCATATTGGGCTGAGTAAAACTGTAAAGCCTGCCTACTTGGAATACCAGTCATACATATTTCATTTCAATTTAATTTACATTTTTGAAAATAGGACTGTCTGGACTATGTTATCTTGTTACATCTTATTGATTACTTTGCCATAAAATGTGATCACATGTATTAGTCTTGATGATTTTTGGGCAAAATTGTTTTGGCATCTTATATCAAAATTTTGGACAATTTTCAACTACAGCAGACATTTCAACTTACATGGGATGTTTCAATATTACCAATATTGCCAATATTCTCAATTAATATTCTATTAATTGTGGAAACTATTGGATGGACTATTGGTTTATTGGATTGGAAGCAATTTGTACTATTTCGGCCTGAAAAACATTCCCATCATATCAAAACACTATCAATCCAAAGTGTATGAATGGAGTCGCTAATCCAGAGCATTTACTTTTTCCTACTTAATTCAATAAAATAACAAATATTTTACGTAACTAAGTCAGTGTTGATCAGCCACTGTGCCGTGACACACTGGCGTGCCTTGACATTTTGTGCAAATGTAAAGAAATCAATATGCATTAGATTAATGTAATTATAATTCAACCCAAGCGGCTTGGAATGAAATTTTCTCCATGCATTTTGGGTCTCGTCCAGGATTTGTTTACATATATTACCCCTACTTAAAATGATTATATAACAATTTACGTGATAATGAATAATCGTGGATTTTTGTGTCACAACAAAACGGTGTAGGATCAATGATGCACGGCGGCAGGAGAACACAGCAGCGGGTTTTCTGATGGAAAAGTTGCTGGTTCAAATCCCTGGACTGGCTTGGGGAAACTCCAGGCAGTGAAAATGAATGATACTACTACACTTTGCGCGCCCTTGAGCAAGGCATTGACCCGACAGCTGGTCCAGTGGAGCTGAAGCAGAAGACTGTGGTTGTACTGAGCAGTTTCCAGGTGTGAATATGTGCAACCGTATAAATAATAAGCAGGGCGTTGCTAAGAAAGAGCATTCGTGTACAGAAAACCTTCCCCGGATAAACAAAGGAAAAAAATGTAATTCAATCCCACCAACAACTAGAATCAGGCTAAAGCTTGAAGCTGATACTCACGATGACACACCAATCTTTGTGATCAAATTCATAATGGTTCGACCGTCGTATTTCAAAGTAGCCTAAAGCTAACTTTAGCCTACATATATAGGCTATGTGAACTGCACGCTTGACTTGACTTCAGTGCATTGAAAAGCATTGAGATGTCATCCAAGGCCGAGATCCTATTAGTATGGACTACCGTTTCCTCCTCACAGGTCACAGGGGTCAGCACAACTTCCAGGAAACATAAAAGAGAGTTAATTTCCACCACTTGACCTTTGGCCTGCAGCCCCCCATGTGCCCCATTATGTGCTCTCATGACACCACCATGCTAACCTGGTGTGTGTGTGTGTGTGGGCTGTAGCTAGTGCAACTTGTAAAATTCAATTCAAATTCATCTCCAATGCCACCAACTCAGGTTGACTTTGTGAAGACTAACCACATGCTACAACTATGTTGAAACTAAAAAAGTAATTTTGATCACTATAGTTAACATGTTGGCATATAATCAATCAATACTTCTATTTAAATCAAAACTAACATAAGCCTGTGATACCAACATCAATCACTGACTAATGATATTCAGTTTCCTGGTTTAGGGAGGTTAAAGGTGGCCTGTTAGCAAGTAGCAAGCTAAAGCTAAGGCTAAAATTGGCATTTATAAAATACTACACCTCTGCGTTAATTCATGAACGCGTCTACATATCACACGTATTCGATTCCAACCGTTTGTGTCCGTTACTTTAAAAACATTTAACGCTGAACAAACAGTATTTATCGAGACTTAGCTAGACAGTCCCCAAAATGTGGCTATAGTGTAGCCTCCCTTGAGCACGACTAGAATTGAAACTTCAAAACGGAATATTATATAGACACATTAATTATACATTAATTAATCTCACATCAAAGTCTAGCGGAGCCGATGTCTCGCCGGTAGACGCCTCGGGAGAGAAAGAGACCGCCGCCAGCGGGGCAGCAGGGCAGTCGGAGCGGGCAGAGAGCTCTCGGTGCCCCGCCGTGTGCCAGCCTCGATGCCCGGTAGGATTTGGGAGTCCTCGGCTGGCCCGGGCCGGTGTGTGTGTGTGTGTGTGTGTGGCGGAGGAGGGGGGGAGCAGCGGACAACGGACAAAAAGATAGCTCCCCTCTCCTTTCTTTTGTATGTCAACCGGGTTTTCACTCCCCCCGTTTATCGAGCGAGACACCGGGGGCAAGAAATCTGCCACAAAAATAGTCGAGGGGATAAAATATTAAGCAGTTCAGCGCTCTCTCCGTCTCTCCGTGCCAGCGCGGTGTGATGTCGGTTAGCCCGAGTTCCCTCCTCCTCCTCCGGCCTAACGGCAGCTACCGATACGGGACAGACACACGCTGTTCCCCCAAAAATGTCGCTTATATTATATCACAGCGACTTAATTATTTAATTAATCTCCACACAAAAAACACAATAATCCGCACAACCCGCGTTCACTTAACTTAATCCGGCGTTAATCTTCACGGGTTAAATTTTTACCGGGGAGGGGGGGTCTATAGCGGAGGGCGATCCTCGCACTCCATCTTTAGCCGACATCAACAGGTCATCCCGGGACACAAATGCGCTGCAACTGTGGGCGAGACAGACGGATGGATCCGGCATGGCGAGGCGAGAGGAGGGGAGAGGAGCGGAGGGGAGGGGGTTGGCTGTAATCTTAACCCGTTTACCGACAGGACACCATGATTTGCGTCCACAAATTAATCGAATCAAGATTCAAGATTAGTCAAACGCAATGTAACTGTTATATTAGCGGTTAAAATAAAAACAACCTCCCCCCACCTCCACCACCTAGTTTTTTAAAAGTTCAGGAATGCGGAGAAAGAGGAGCGGAAGACTCATCAAGTCACTCACCGAGGAAAAAGGGGACAGCCCGCGGCGATGAGTGAAGTCGGTGAAGTGGTTAAAGTTTGGCTGGTTGCTGTCCCTGCGAGCCCATCCCCCATAGTAGCACACCTTCCCCAAAAAAACAATAGCTAACCCCCCACTTCCACACACACACACACACACACACACACACACACACACACACACACACACACACACACGCCGCACACACCACACACCGCCACCCTCTTCAAATTCACCCCGAGCCCGGCCGAATTCAGCCCCCCTCGGACACCGACCCACTCAAGCCGGCTGACCGCGGCCGACCCGTCTCGCCGGCCGAGCCCTTGTCCTCGGTGACCCGCCGTGTTTCAACTCACCCCCTCGCTGTATTCCGCTGGAAAGTGTTTCAATGGAGGAGCAGCCAGCGCAGAAGAAGCGGTCTAGTGTCTCCCTCCGCCTCGCTACAGGCAGCCATTCATTGTGACTGAACCAGCAGCCAGAGCACGCACACACACAAACACACACACACTCAGACAAGCGTATACACACATACATACACGTGCGCGCACGCGCACGCACACATACAGACACATACAGGCGAGACGAGGAGCGCAGAGCTATCGAGAGTGGACGCAGAGCGGGTTTTTTTTTTCTCCCAGGGGTTGCAGAAAGATCACAGAGCTATCGATCGGTCAGGCAGACAGACAGATAGACAGGTAGACAGACAGGTAGACAGACGGACAGACAGTGTTGTCAGTCTGTCGTTACAATACTACAGTACTCATTACTTAACTGAATTACTGTAGCCCCTATTTTAGTGTCAGTAATAAAATTGCAGCTGCCAGCAGTCATGTAATGGTAAACAATACTAAATATTTTCAGAAAAAAAATAAATATATATATATATGCCCTTTCTCCTTACAACCCTATCTTCCCATATCTTATATCAGTGTGACACTATTTGCCCTGATGCATACTATATAAATGTACCTTATAAAGATATGTCAGCCTAAAAAGGTGGGTAAACTATTCAAATACAAAGGTGGGTAAACTATTCAAATACAAAGGTGGGTAAACTATTCAAATACAAAGGTGGGTAAACTATTAATGTTATTCAAATACAAAGGTGGGTAAACTGAGTTTACCTGTAAACTACACTACATCCCTGGTTACAAATCAAGACAAGTCGTTACTTTTGTAATCACCGCCTTTAAATATCAGATTGAAGGTGAATTATTTCCACGCCCACACCGAATCATTAAATATAGCTTAGCACACACAATGTTTATTTAAATGAGAAATGGCAGGAAAAAAAAAATTATGCTAGTTTGATTTTATTCAGCCAAATAATGACAATGAACACTGAACATTAATGCTGTTTAGTTGCCATAATCATTCCCAGCAGATATAATTAGGGGTTCATTTGATTTCTGAAGGTAAGAGAAGATGCAAATCACCAATTTTGGGGAGGGTGGGGGGAGGGGGGGGTAATGTAACGGGAAAGTAATGTAACGAGTAATGTAACGAAAATGGAAGTATTCAGATTACATTTGAAACGAGTATCCTAATTGGTTTAGAGCCCAGTAACCCTGCAGGCAGCAGCGTCCCCAGCCGACCCGACTGTCTGAGCCCCACCCACCTCCCACTCACCTACCTACCTTCCTTCTCCCTTGGGTGGCGGTGTTGGTGGCGGTGGTGGTGGTGGGACTCCCTTCCCCTCTCTCTGCCCCCCCCCCCCCCAAATTGTCACCTGCAGTCAGTGGATCTCTGGACACCGCGGGCCGTGAAGCCGGAGCCGCCGGTTCGAGCCCGTGCTGTCTTGTCTCCGTCTGTGCGCGTCTAGACTCCGGGCAGGTGAGCCCTCCGGGGCCTCCAGGCGGGGCGGTGCAGCGCTGAATACTAAACAGGATGAGACTGCATTCAGGCGCGGCAGGAGGGGGAAACGGGCTGCCTGCTCTCCCCACTCTCTCTGTCATGCCAAATACTATTAACTCTATAATTCTCCAGTGTCAGATGTATACAGCACGACGCTCTGTGGACAGTTATTGTCATAGCGCCCCCCTTCCAGATGTGCAATTTTAGGTGGAATTACTTTTTTTTATTTTTTTTTTATAGGCCTAATCATTCATGTCCCAATTTTTTTTTTTTTTTAGGGGGAATTGGGTGCAAACCACTCAGCGAGATAAATGAATGAAAGTTAATGGCCGCTGTTTCCACCGTGAAATGATTGTTGCGCCGCTGTTTAGATGTGCAGGTCATGCATTTGCCACAGATAAGACATCTGTGATAATGTAGGTCACTGGGAAGATAATAAAGCGTGGTGTCTATGATCAAAATTCAAAGCTTCAGTTAATTAAACAATGCATTTATTGTCATTACCTGCATCATCATACTCATGCCCGAACAAAGAAATCACTGTATTTTTGTAGGGACTGTGATTCTCAATAGCGAGTTTAATTGACTTTATTTTTCTTGAAGTTTTTGTGTTATCTCCTATTATATTATAGGATAATGAGTTTATTCTTTTCGTAAGGGTTCATCATCCACTTCAGGCACGATAAGATTAAATTAGATTATTCATAAAGGCTGACTGATTTTTTTCCCCTACTCACTCTGTTCACATGTTCACTGCAGGGAAAGTAGGCCAGTGTGTACAGCTCAGCGGCTGACTGCGCGACCCTATCTGTCCTTACATTACACCGCTTACATGACATTACACGGCACCGCCAGAGGGGCGGGCTCGGGCTCGGGCTCGAGTTCCGCTCCTCGCTCCTCCGCGGTTCTTGCCTGTGCGGGCTTCCGTAGTTAACGCTCCAAACATGGCTGCCTCCGTGTGCTAACGTGAGGCGAGAAGTGGAGTGTGGAGAAACCTACAGCAGGACAGTAAACAGACCACGCACGGCCAGTTATATTGCTTTTACAGTAAAACCCCTGACAAGTGTAAAGCAGCATCAGGCTAGAGGAAGCGCCACAGGTAACTTTTCACTTGACGTAACTAGCTAGTAAATTAGCTAACTTTGCTAGCTTGCAGCAGCTGCAGTGCCTAACCCTATCCCTTTACTTTGCTGATGACTGGGTTTTCTTGCTAAGTAGCTGCTGTTTGCTAGCATTTACCTAATTGAGCCTTATTGAAGAGTATTACCAGCTGTGTTGACATATCAACTTAACGCTATTGTAGTCAATGTGATGAAGCCATTTGATTTCCCATAATAAATCTGCCACAAGCCATTGGAGATAGAGGCACAGTTCAGGTGGGGTGTACACAGTGGTGGAATGTAACTAAGTGCATTTACTCAAGTACTGTACTTTAGTACAGTTTAGAGGTACTTGCACTTTACTTGAGTATTTCCATTTCATGCTACTTTATACTTCTACTCCACTACATTTCAGAGGGAAATATACTTTTTACTCCACTACATTTATTTGACAGCTTTAGCTACTAGTTACTTTGCAAATTTAGATTATTAATACAAATTATAAAGCAACTAGTAAATTATGATATATTTTTATAGGTTAAGCTACCCATCAATATATAAAGTAATTAAAATTAGCTCCACCTTTACCAGCTGCAACATTAAATTGATGAACACATTAATGCATCAATAATTATAGTCCAATAACATTATATATATATGATTCTGAAATGGGCCATTCTGCATAATAACTACTTTTACTTTTGCTACTTTAAGTATATTTTGATGCTAATACTTTTTTACTTTGACTTAAGTAAGATTTTGAATGTAGGACTTTTAATTGTAACAAAGTATTTTTACACTGTGGTATTGCTACTTTGACTTAAGTCAAAGATCTGAATACTTCTTCCACCACTGGGTGTACAAGTCTTAACTCCTTGGTTGATTCCTTTAGATTAATTAACAAGACTTATCAGAATAGATAAAGCTCAACTACACAGACCGGCTTTTGTCCCATTTGTTTCCAGGCGGTGTCTTCAACGTAAACACACTATCACCCATTGGTTTTATATGAAGGTTTTTAACTGTCTCCCTTTTTATGAATTGAAAGTGTCTAGTTGTCTCTGATTGTTTGTACAGTTTCTGATTGTGCAGATTTGGTTGTCTTTTGTTTCATGTGTACATTTGGTATACCCAGGTTTGCTTTTGCCTCAGGACTCAGGAGTCTTTACCTGTATAATAGAACAGTGTATAACTGTGAAAATATCTCTGTTACTGTACTTATCTTTTTAATTTTGGACCATGTGGTTTGGACAGAGTTTCAGGTCAGGTCAGGTTCAGTTATGTGATACCCAATTTTATAAAGTGCAGGGTTGCAAAATTTGTTTTGATCCATGACATCAAGTACAGGTCCCATGTTATATGGGAGGGACCAACAAATTCCAGACAGCTGGTTACTCATCTAATTGCAGGTCTCTACTCTTGAAGACAGTCGTGTGCGTGTTTGATATTGTGACCTGATAAGGCCTTGTGGTGAAATGTTGTCACTGTTATGTTGCAAACGCTATTTTTTGTTTTCGTGCCAGAGCAAACAGAGAGGAAGTATGCAGAAGAGTGTGGAAATAATGTTTTGCAAGTTTTTATAGTCTTTTTTTAATCTGTCTTTGGAGACTTTATAGTATATTCTTAAGAAGACATTTGGCAATACTCAGGTCTTTATTTTGTTTTGTTTCCAGTACGTTTCCCCCTTATGCTGGTGCGCACGGCCCGGCTGTTCCCCCTCATTATCTCCCATCACCTGCACCAATCCAGCGCCCGTTCTGCCAGACAGAAGTTTTGGTCGAGCGTAGGCAGTGCTGCTGCTGCTGCCAGTAGAGGACTGAGATCCATGGAGCCCCTGCGAGCCGCTCAGGACCCCCAGCCAGAGGGAGCAAGTCCAGCCGGCGCCGCCGCTGCGGCGGACCTGGAGGAGACGCCACAAACAGGACTGTTGCCCGGGGAGACGGTGGTCAGGGAGGGCAAGGCGGCCATCTTGTTCCCCAGTGCCAATGAAGTGTTTTATAACCCAGTCCAGGAGTTTAACAGAGATTTAACGTGAGTATGAACACTGGCTGTTATCGTCTTTGCCCAAAGGTCCTAGTCATTCAACGTGAAGACGCATAATCACTTCATGCTAGAGATGTGAATCTCCTCAGACCGATTCAATATGAATCTACTTAGTGATTCAATGCAGAAAAGATGACTTTGAGCAGGTCGTCAATTCAATACGATTCTTTTTTGATTGGCTCTCATATGATTTGAGTCAGTCCCATAAAGAGCGATGCAGAGTTCACTGGTGTTCTTATGTTGACTCTGGTTAGGCCACTGAAAAATAATCAGCATTATTCAGCTATGAAATCAACATCTCAATTGGCATGATAATGTCATTACCATTGGCATAGTACCTGTATAACATACACACATTTCTCACCATTTGCATATTTTACACACATTTGATACATAATATACATTTGTCCGCTATTTCTCAAGAGCTTGACAACATAAATTAACATGTATTTTTTTAGTAATGGCAAAATTTGACCCACAGCTACAAATATGAAAATCATCCACCTCACCATAAAAGAGATAAAGAAAGAATAAGGCTAATTAGTCCTTATGATATAAAGCATCCAGATTATACCACTGTAGAAGTGACAATGTGTCTTTTAAATTAAGCACACTGTGACAGATTGCAGTGATAGAATAAAATGCCGTGGCAGGACACAACTACTTGTTTGCGGTTGACATTGCAGTGTTTGGTTTGCTGTAAAACAAACTCAGATGTTTCACTCACTATATACATGTGTGACAAGTGTGAAAAAACCAAGCAATCAAAATTGACAGAAAACTCCAATCATGGCTTCAAATGAGTGACACTTCTAGAGCTGCAATGATTAATCGATTAGTTGTCAACTATTAATAAGTCAAAATTCTCTGATTCCAGCTTCTTAAATGTGAATATTTTCTGGTTTCTTTACTCCTCTATGACAGTAAACTGAATATCTTTGGGTTGTGGACAAAACAAGACATTTGAGGACGTCATCTTGGGCTTTGGGCATTTTCTGACATTTTATAGACCAAACAACTAATCGATTAATCGACAATGAAAATAATCGTTAGTTGCAGCCCTAGACACTTCTGAGTCAGTGGTTTGAGCTGTCAGGTCGTTCACTGAATATTCAAGTGAATGCAGCATAAACTACAGCTGCAGTCACACAGCGTGACATGAAGGGAGAAGGAAATATGCAAAAGAACGAAACACTGCTACCGAAATCAATAGTCAATATTCACCCAGTCTCATACTGTGTGTTTGGTTCGTTACAGCTGTATCTTGCACAGCTGGCTCAGTCTCCCTGATTCAAATTGGATGATCATTCACACCTTCACTCTGTTAGTCACACTTTGCCAGTCATGCTTCTCAATAACTATTTTTAGGGCTCTCAAACGTGAGAACCTGCACTACAGCTTTGTAAGAACTCTGATTTCAAACCACTGTCCAGCTGGAAAATGATCTCTGACATTTAGGTGCAGAAATAATCACAAAAAGAGGTTTACTTTTGGGGAGAAGCAACTGTCATGAATATTTAGTAAGCTCTGGTTAGCCCGTTTCCTCCCTGTCATGACGATATTTGGGTTGTATCTGAGTCCTCCTCCGTGCCCTTTGCCCCCTCCAGATGTGCCGTGATCACAGAGTTTGCCAGAGATCAGCTGGCTCAGAGGGGGGTGAAGGTGGTGGTGCCGGGGGAGAAGGAGAGAGTGGTGGTTTCTCTGTCGGAGGAGAAGAACGAGGCCGACGGAGCGATGGAGGAGGAGGAGAAAAACGGCGTGAAAGAGCCAGTCGTAACCGCAGTGGTGGGGGAGAAATGCGAGGTACGGAGGATCGAATTTTCATGATACGATTATCTTCCCTTTATATCCCCATCAACCCTTTACATGGTGTTTGTCTGCAGTTCATCCAAATTACCTGAAAGTTTGCGGTTAGTGCTCTGATATCAGCTCACATTTTGCACTACAAATACACATTTAATGTTCTACAGTTAATTCCCTCCAAATGTAAAAGTGAATTGGGTTTAGCCCTTGTGTATAATTGTCATTACCATCATAACAACCTGGGCTAATAAGTTTCTGAAATAAATTCTGCACAGATCATCAAACTTTTGACCTTTCATATTTAATTGTTAGGATTAGAGCTGAACAATTAATCGAAAAAAAACCAAAACAAAATCGCAATATGAACCTCTGCATTCCCAAATCGTAGAGGCTGCAATTACTTGCTTAAGAGAGAGGAGCGTCCAACATGGATTTCTGAACAAGGTGTTTTAGAGCTGCAGGTTAATCTTTGGTCCATGAATCAAATACAATATTGGTGAAAACCTTTTATCATACTCAAACTCAATGAATCCTACACACTGACATCATTTTCTTTAACAAATTAACTTTTCGTTAAACAATTTTAAAGTTCTAAAAAAAAAAAATATGACTTGGAAAAATATTGCAATATTCTGTATTAGAATATTAGATTTTAGATTAGATTTTTCAGCCCAAGTTAGGATTTAGAGGTCCAGCTTTCTCTGAACCAAGCACTCGCTCTCTGCTCCTTGAGTTTCAATTCATCACTTTCCTATATAAATTCCCCACCAGTGACCAGACATGACACTAGAATTTAATTTGGGGAAAATAGGACAGAATCTATGGTATCTCAATTAGGGAGGTTAGTTCACTCTTCTCTGCTGCGGCCCCCAGTTTGTGACTGAGGCATTCAGAAAATCTTGTGTAGTGCAGCTTTAAACCTGCATTAAGCGATTTCAGACCCTGTAACCAATCCTGAAACTAACGTGTGCTACGTGGAGATTTCCATGAGACGTAATGATATAAACAAACCGCCACACACGCGGACCAGCTGTGTTGTTGTTTTCACCTCTTTCCTAAAGCGTGTTGTCACGTTCGGCCCGAGAAATGCCGAATCGATGAAGTGAGCGAGTAAACGTTTTGAACTAGTAAACTTGCTACCCGCCTCTTCACTTGTCATTGTGGGACATGTGACCTTCAGCGGGAGAAAAATCTGGCAAAGCGAGACTGGTAACCGGCGACATTTCTCCATAGGTACGTTTATTTTAGTCAGTAGCCTTCATGCATAGTTTGTCCTAAGGGGCTTCCGTCCAGTAGCTTTGCTGTGTGTGTGTTTACAAAATGTGTTGTGGTTTCTGTCACCCTCTAGTGGTCAGAAAAAATCGCTTTGTGTAGCTTTAAAGTCCCCATGAAATGAACTCCCATTACTTTTACTTCCTGGGAAACACAGTGGCCCTCATTTATGAAACGAACGTACGACAGAAAACTGGGCGTACGGTCATTTCCACGCAAAGCTCGGCATTTATCAATTTGGACGTGAGCGGAGGCTACGATCAAATCTCACGTCAAGTCTCAACTCGTGTACGCAAGTTTTGGAGTCAGCGTGGACTTGCGGTGCAGCAGAGTAAATCTGGCTGAGTCTGAGAATTGTTATTAGACCATATATTCTGACTGGCATCTAAGCATATGCAGCCACATATTCATCACTTAAAAATATGTAGCCTATGGCAAAATATTCTATTTTGTAAAGGCCTACATCGACTATGTGTCATACAGCCTATCCCTAACATAAATAGGTATTTTAATATTGTTTGCAATTAACGGTGTTAACAGTTTTCTGGTGATTAATTAAGATTAATTTCTCTTTCATTTTGGGATAGCCTACTTGTTTGAGGTCTGACCATTTTTACTTCACCTAAATGTAAAGAATTGCGATACAAGCTTTATATTAGGCTACTATTATATATATAGGCTATAAATATCACGGATGTATAAATTAAATATTCAAACCTCAGCTGGAGTTCGATTGTTGATCGCTGTTGACCGCAGCAGTGATTTTTTTCCATACTGCATTTTTCCGACTTCCTTTGATGCCACTTTTCAGGCTGCCTAATAGAACTCATTGGGTCAATTGGACTTGGGACGTTAGAGTTTCTATTTCGAGGTCGGAGAAGTTTCTCTTCTTGGACGTATTACGCCTCTCCATGTCGTAAACTCTGGGGGCGAGGCCTCTAAATCGAGAATATTTAGGGGCGTGATATTTAAATGATGATTGTTTTCAGTCGCCACATTTATCAACACCCGATCATTCTTACGCTGTGATTGACGAGATACGAACGTTTCATGAATCACACGTGAACCCTGTCGTAAGATGATTTCTGCGCTCGGCTCTGCGCTGGTTTCTACGGTAGATTGATAAATGAGGGCCAGTATCTTTCATGGTGACCTCATGCTGCACCAGTAGGAGTAAATAAAAATTCCAGCCAATAAAACCATCACAGATTTTTGAACAGTCCCGCCCCTTCACACTCCTCCCATCAAATCAAACTGCCTTTCTCTCCCTGACTCATATTCCATCGGTTTAGACTTTTGAACGATCCCTCCCTGCGTTATGTCCCGCCCCCAACATCCTGTTTCAACATTAAATGTGTCAACTCAAGGAGGTAAAAGATGCCACTTCATGGGGTCTTTTAAATACTGTTTCCCCGGCCCTGTGTTTCAGAGCGGGCTGCGTGTGTTGGAGGGCCTGGCGGCGTCCGGGTTGCGCTCGGTGCGTTTTGCCTTGGAGGTCCCCGGCCTGCGCGGCATCACCGCCAACGACTTCTCCACCAAGGCGGCGGCTCTCATCTCCAGGAACGCCCGGCACAACGCCGTGGACCACCTGCTGCAGGCCAGCTGCCGGGACGCCAGGTCCGGCCGCAAAACGCTCGGTCCTCCTTTCTTACCTATCTGCTCCTTTTCTCTTTTACTGTATTCTCTTCTCCTGCTCTGTTCATTCATCGCTGCTCTTATCTTCACTGCTCATCTCCAATCTTCTCCTGTTTCTTCTCTTCTGATCTCTTACTCTACTCTATTCATTTCTCTCCTGTCTCTTCTTCTGTTCTCTCATCTCGTCTGCTAGCTTTTCTTCTTTCTGTTCATTCTTCTTCTCTCCTCCTCTTTTCTCTTCTCTTTTCCATTTGACTCTTATCTTTGCTTCTCTTCATTTCTCTCTTCGGCTCTCCTCCCCATTCCCTTTCTCTCCTCTTCAGTCTTTTCTATTCTCTCCTCTCCTCTTCTCTTCTCTTCTCTTCTCTTCTCTTCTCTTCTCTTCTCTTCTCTTCTCTTCTCTTCTCTTCTCTTCCTTTCTCTGCTCTCCTCTGCTCTTCTTTTCTCTCCTCTTCTCTCCTCTTCTCTTCTGTTCTCTTATCTTCTCTTCTCTTCTCTTCTCTTCTCTTTTCCACCTTAATCTGCCCTCCTTTTCTACTTTTTACGACTCCCTCTCTCTCTCTTGTCCTCCATCCCTCTCTGCTCTCTGAGTTTTCTTTCCTCTTCTTTATCTTGATAGCTTTCAGTGGTCACGGATGTGAATTTGCGCTACCCATCCCTCATCCCTTCATAACATATTTTCCTCCCCCCCCCCCTCCCTTTTTCTCCAGTATGCTGATGTATGAGATGCGAGGAAAGAAGGAGCGCTACGATGTCATCGATCTGGACCCCTATGGTAGCCCCGCCCCCTTCCTGGATGCCGCTGTGCAGGCTGTCGGCGAGGGAGGTGGGTAGTTCTCTTAATCCATCTATCCATCCCTCCATCTCTTCTCCTGCTTTTCTCTCTGTTCCTCCCTCTGGCTCAGTTTAGGGTTTGAATAGGACTGATGGTAAACAACAGCTTGACAGTATTAGCCATATTTGTATATTTTTTTTTACAGATCATGATGTTGAGAATTTGAAAAGCTGATTGGAAATGGCAGAATTCGCTTTCCTCAATATTGCAAAAATAGTTTAAAGGCTCTCTGGAAGCGGCAAGATTTGTTAAAGCTCCTCAGGGCAAGATTTAGATTTAAAAAGACTCCTGGTTTATCAGCCTGAATCACAAAGTATGGCTGAAATAGAGAAGAGCATCTGATACCCCTTTGCCTAAATGAAAATCTGGTGTCAGTATGGTCACTTCTCCACCCAGAGGAAGTGACAAATCGAAACTTAAGAGTAAAATCTGTCTCCTAAACAGCAGTGAGCAGATAAAGCTGGACTCACCAACATTAGATCGTCTCCTCTCTTGTCTCTTTGGTTTCTCTGGTATAAAGCATCACAGACCGGCCGGGTTTGTAAACATGAGCGAGCTGTGTGACGTTTACTGACCTCACTGCACAGGATTTCTGGGTACTGAAGTACTGAAACATTTTCAAGCAGTTGCCAGTTGTGAAGTTGCCTAATGCAGCTTTAATGAGGAAAGTCTGTGATAGGTAGCGATGGAAACGCATTTGTCGAATAAATAATGATGTTGGCTGGGCAGGATCAGCTTGATTAATGGTTCCGTCTCATTGCACGACCGTTGACCTTCTGAACTGTTCAAATATCTGTCGTACCTGCTGACTCTCCCATATATAAAGCATCTGTTGTCCTGGTTGATGCGTTAGAATATTGCCAAGTGCATTTCTTTGTTTTCCTCTTCAGACCAAAGTATGAAACAGTAGCTGTCAGTTTAGAAAAATAACGACGAGCCCAAAACTAATCCATTCTTGAAAGAGTCTTTTTTCCTGGTGGATGTGTTTGTTTTGACATTCATGAAGGCTTTTTATTCACTTCAGCCCAGCTGACGGGAAATTGCATTTTAGGTTTTTGTGACATTTCAAAATTTGGCATAAAATTCGCTTGACAGCTGGATGGGAAACATAGCTGTTTACTCAGGAGCTGCTACCAGAATTGGGTCAAATGGTGTTTGCAAATAATTGTTGTTTGGTTTTATCCTACTTCGAGTCCCAGATGGGTGGGGTTTGCTTCATAGAGCAGTACAATGAATAAAGTTTAGGCTGATTGAAAGTCTTTTTTAGTGTACTCAACTTATCTAACACTAGGTGTTTTGTTCTGAGGTAGTAAGCCCCACCCACCTGGTGCTCCCTGTGGGCTGAAACAAAGAGAGTTTTTTTTGACTACAGTTTGTCCAAGGTCTGAATCTTACTTTTCTTTCTTCTTTCCTGCTTTTTTTCTCATATTGTTTCCTTTCACTCTTTTGTCCTCTTCCCTGACGCTCTCCCTCTCTCTCTCCCTCTCTCTCTCTCCCTCTCTCTCCCTCTCTCTCCCTCTCTCTCCCTCTCTCTCCCTCTCTCTCTCTCTCTCTCTCAGGTCTGTTGTGTATAACATGTACAGACATGGCAGTGATGGCAGGCAACAGCGGAGAGACCTGCTACAGCAAATACGGCTCCATCTCCATCAAGGCCAAATACTGCCATGAGATGGTGAGGGGGTGGAGCACACACACACACACACACACACACACACACACACACACACAACCACATCACCACTTTGCATCCCCATTGTTGATAGAGTGTGTGTGTGTGTGTCTGTGTGTCTGCTCACAAAAACATAATGAATGTTGTAATGGATTTTGGCCTGGGGGTATGTGTAAAAGTTTTACTATTAAACGTTTTAGTACAGTACACCTTGTGGCTGTGTGTGTGTGTGTGTGTGTGTGTGTGTGTGTGTTCTTGTATTTCTATTCTTATGAGGACCAAATGCCCTCATAAGGACAGTGAGGACATTTTTCTGCTCTTCACTTCTTCGAGAGGCTTGTTTAGGATTTGGGTTTAGGGTTAATACTAGAATTAGGATTAAATTTAGGTAAAGTTAGGGAATGAATGTAGTCAATGATGGTCCTTACAAATATAATAGTACAAACGTGTGTGTGTGTGTGTGTGTGTGTCTTGGTCACTCACTGTCCCTCAGGTTGTGGCATTTTTCAACATGTTGTGTGGCAAGATATTCTGTTTTCTGCTCACCTAGAACTACTATTCTTTTCACAGTTTCACAGCTTTTCACATTTCAAGAGAAAGTGAATGTCTCTCTTTCTCTTTCCCCCTGTCTCTCTCTCCCCCTGTCTCTCTCTGTCTCTCTCTGTCTGTCCCCCTCCCCCCCAGGCTCTGCGTATCATCCTCCACAGTCTGGACCAGAGGGCGGGGGTGTACCAGCGCTACATCAAGCCCCTGCTGTCTGTCAGCGTCGACTTCTACATTCGCGTCTTCGTCCGCGTCTTCACAGGACAGGCCATGGTCAAAAACTCAGCTAGGTGCTCACACACACACACACACACACACACACTGGCATACATTAGGCTGTGTACAAGCATAGGCAGATACGACCAGATGAGATAAGATGAAACAAACTTCAGGTTGTTGCAACAGCAAGTGGGATCAGGATACAGCAAAGAAAAATAAAATATAAACAAGAATATAGCAAAAGAGGATCATATAAACATATGCAACTGATACTAGAGCATGTATAGAAATAGAAATGTATGGATGAAAGTATGAACAAAAACAAAACAGCAGCTGTACAACTTATGGAGATTAAGAAATAAACAACTGGAAAACTATGTACATTATATATGTAAATTGTAATAAATGAGAGGAAAAATGAGAATGCAAAGAAAAACAATATTCAGCATGGACTGGAGTCCAAAATGGACTCACATTCACATTAACAGGTCTACAGAGGGAATGTAGATATATGCATGCACACACATATGGATATAGTTAACGTTTTTGGACAGAAAGACAAAGTCTCTGTGTTTCAATGCGTACACACACACACACACACCCCATATCAGTGCTCAGATCTGACATCCTGCCTGTCCTCATGTCTTGTGTTGCAGCAAACAGGCTCTGATCTACAACTGTGTTGGCTGCGGCTCTTTCCACTTACAGAGAATGGGCAAGAGAACGAGCCACGGAAAACAGTAAGACATTCCGCTTCATTATAGCTCGTTTTCTTCAGTTTGAGGGTTCGATGATTTGTCGGTGATTTCACTGAGTAGTTCCTCCAGTCTGGTCGAAGGCGTGTTGATCAGTGAAATCACCTGGAGTCGGCTTTTGTTGGAACGAAAACCTGTAAACGGCATATTTGAGGTTTGAGACCACTGATCCAAAAGCGTCAGGTTTTGGTGTCAGTCCCTCAGAATCTAGAGCCGCCATTTTGCACCAAGAGACCAGTTCAACAATCATACAGGGAGAAATCCATCGTAGGAGAGGAGAGAGACCAATTTCTCCACCCACAGGAGCAGGAGAGAGACCAGAATGCAACTGTTTTTTGCATATGTTATGAACAGATGAATTGTTGTCTAGTCTCTTAAATTAATTAGCGTGGCACTTCCTGTGTGTATTTTGTGCTCCATCGACTCTAAAACTGTAACACATTGTTTGGGTCTCTGGTAGAAGCCATAAAAACCTAACTAGCCATCACATTTCAAACTTCTGCTCATACAATGTGATAAACAACAGTGGTGTTTGTCTGTTCCCCCTTTGACTCCAGTTGGTTTAGCATGACCCATGGCTAGATCATGGATATTACAAGTAAACCAAACCTGTATAGTATGGTTAAAAAAAAGATTTCCCACATGTCAAAGAACCATGTGACTTAAAACACACCCGTCTTATCAGCCTAAACCACAACGTGAGACGGCAATAAAGAAGAGTGTCCCATCCCCCCCTAATTGAGAAGCTGTAAATTTTACACTTCTTCAATTCTTCACCCACAGAAAGTGACAAATCTAAACTTAAAGTCACAAGGAAACGACACTTTGATGGTGTCTTGCTTTCCATAATTTGTCATTTTTTCGCTTGAAACAGGATGTCGGGGCGGGACATAACACGAGGTGGGGCCGTCCAAAAGTGTCCCAAAGTTGAAAAAAAAATGCTTTGCACATAATCTCGATCTATCGCAAATTACCAATTATTCAAAATGATTAAATTCCAGCCCCTGAGACACAACATGGTATCTCAGGAAGGGGAAACAGGGATTTCACCGCACTGCCATGTTGTCACTTGTGTCACTCTGAAAGCTGTGAAGTTGCAGGTTTTATGTAATGGAGGAGTGGAGGGGGGTTGTTAAAAATAGCTGTGATGGTGTTATTGATTGGAATTTTTATGTTCACCTGCTGGTACGGCATGAAGTAACCACTAAAAATACAGTTTTACATGAAGTAAAAGTAGTGGGATTTTGATTAAAAAAAAAAAAGAATACAAGAAAATATCTATATTTACATTTGTTTTGGCATTTATTGTTAAATATGTGTATGTTATGATATGGTGAATTGGCAAAGGTGTAAAAGTAATTTCTCATTTCATTGTGACTCCTGGAATTATGCAGTGACCAAAAGAAGTGTTAAACAAATCAAAACTATCTTATATTTTAGATTCTTTAAAGCAGCCGCCCTTTGCCTTGATGGAAAGGCAAAGGCTTTGGAAAGAAATTCATACATAGGATCAACTTCACTATTTATATTTGTCTAAGAAACTCATTTCAAGCATTTAAGCAGAAGCCTTGAGATCAAAATGGATTCAAGAGAATGAAAAACATAGTACATTCAATCAGGGGTTTTGACTGGTAGTGTATGTTTTTTTTAGTTTCTCAGTTGTGTCTCTTCAGTGTGTTTGCTGCGGTGGATTGACTGTGTGTCTGTGTGTGTGTGTGGTAAAGCTGAATCTGTTGTGATTTCAGTATGAAATACTCTTCTGCCACCGGACCTCCGGTCGGACCGCATTGTGAACACTGTGGACAGAGACATCAGGTGACACACACACACATAACTATGACTTGAATGTATGTATTCAATAGCACACACACACACCTCATAAAGACTTGCATGTATGTATTCATAAGTATACACAAACGTTTCTTACATAGCTTTTTGCTTTTACTGTTCATTTTTTTCCATTTTGTCTTCACTTTGCCACCTATTAAGTGCTTTGTGATTCACCCAGAGTGAATGTTAATGCCAGGTGGAAAGGTGATCACATTCTTTATTACTGTACACACACAGACACACACACACACACACACACACACACACACTAAATGAAGCCTCTGTCTGTCCTCCCTGCAGCTGGGCGGTCCTGTGTGGGCGGAGCCTCTCCATGACACAGAGTTCGTCCAGAAGGTTTTGACGGCGGTGTCGGGGAACCCGTCCCGCTTCGGAACTGCCAAACGCATCGAGGGCATGCTGAGCATGGTCACCGAGGTGAGGGGGGGGAGGGGTCAAAGGTCACCAAGGGGAGGGAGGAAGGAGGGGCCAAAGGTCACCAGGAAGTAATGGATGTAGACAAGTTTGGATACTAGCCCGGTGGAACTATTTGGTTGCCACACAGAATTTGAATGGATAGAAAGGTCTTTCCCTTTCTAATCAACGCTCCTGGATGGTCGGAGCGGCGGCCATTTTTATGTGTACCGTTCCCTCATAAAACTTCCTTGGTACCATTGGCCTAACTTCTGTATAAACCGACTTACGGCAAGTCGCAGCGAGGACCAGGCAGTGGAAAACTGGCGTCGCTCTGTCTCCGTTGCTTTGCTGTCAGCAGGAGGCTACTCAAGGGTTTTTGGACCGATTGGGTTAATCGCTCTATATTACTGTTGGCAAGTTGTCACATTTTATTCATTAAACGTTCGTCTTGTAACATTACAAAGCTAACCCACTCACGCTGAGTGGCAGCCGATGTGACACACTTTATGGCCTTAATGGCCAAACTTCCGTTGTCACCATAGAAACTAAACCTACGCGCCATTTTTTGGTGTACCAGCCAAAATACCATAGAAAACAATGGCAAGACTGTTCTATCCATTCAAATTCTGTGGTTTGCCATTTACGTTTACCTCCATTCTAGAGTTTGTTTTCATCTACTGGGAGTGCCATGTGGGTGGGGTTAAGTATCGGTATCAGTTGAGATGGCGTCAGATAAGTTAATAAAATTGAAAAAATATGATAAATTGACTTTAAAGTAGTCTAATTTCCCCAAGGGATCAATAAATTGCTATCTTATCTTATCTTAAACTTCCTGACTTTGACTGTCTTGTCCTGTTGTGGCAAACCAAAGTTAAACAAACAAAAGAATGATTGTGAGGGAGAGTCTTGTTCCAAAATGAGAAATCCAAAAAAAACAACAAACCATTACCAAATGATTGATAGCACAACATTAAATGATTTTACTTTCAACAGAGAGGCAGGTAATTTAAGTTACTAGTTGCCAAAAACACTTTTGCAGACCGTATCCTCTATATTTTAGAGACATGAAATGATTAACTTGATTTTGTTTTACTTGAAATGGATACATAGCAGTTTGGAAGTGAGTGCTTCAGTCTGCTAACAGATGGTAACATCTCATCTCATGTGGTGTTTGTTCCAGGAGTTGGAGGACGTTCCTCTCTATTACGCTGTGGACAATCTGAGCAGCACCATACACTGCAACACCCCACCACTGCTCCAGTTCAGGTAGAACACACACACACACACACACACACACACACACACACACACACACACAAATAGGGATGCACAATATTGACGAAAATTCATATTGCGTTTTTTTTTTTTCCTGAATATTGTGAAGTGGACACAGCTTTTCGATTTCTTTTCATTTTCAGTTTCAATGCTTGTCAAAAAAAAGAGGTTTAACTGAACCACAATGTTTTTGCAGCATTTTTCCAGTTAGTATCAACAGTACTACCTCCTCTCTTACCTCTTGTCTTTTTCACTGGGGTTCAGTCAAACGTTACTCAGCCAGAAAAGCTGTGGTTCTTTAGCTCCGCCCACTGATGTTTAACTCAGCCAATCAGATTATTTCTACCTCCAGTGCAGCTCTGCCTCTGATAAATGTTTGTATAACTAAAACTCCAATGTGCTGTTTTCCTTACATCATGTGTTTCAGCCATGCACTGTGAAACTCTTAGCTGTCAGTGTGTCCCTGCTTTGTCATCAAGGAAAATTCCTCGACATTTGTTCATTTGTACATTGTAAATAAACTGATTCTCTCTCTAATTGTACTGTGTGTGTGTAGGATAAAGGCATTGTAGTTCTTTGTTCGAAGTCTTGTATATATGTGTGTGGGTGTGTGAAAAAATATCAGAAAGAGTTTCAGCATATCTCTCTCTCTCTCTCTCTCTCCCTCTCCCTCTCTCTCTCTCTGCAGGTCTGCTCTCCTCCATGCGGGTCACAGGGTTTCCCTCTCTCACGCCTGTAAGAACGGCATCAAGACGGACGCTCCTCCTGCGGTCATCTGGGACATCATGCGCTGCTGGGTAAACACCACTGACTTAACACCCTCCCTGGCCTATGTTAAAGTGTGTGTGCGTGCGTGTGTGTGTGTTTATGGGAATGGGGGGAGGGAGACTAGATGTTAGAGAAGCAGGCTTGAGACCAGAAGGTTGGCAGGTTGTTTCCCCAGACCAGCTGGGAGAATCTGGGTGTGGAAAGAGTGAATGAGGAACGTGCACCCCTCCCTTAAAGTGCTATTGAACTTTGGTAGTATCTTGGGTTGTGTATCTTCCTCCACGATAAAACCCCAAAATTGGCGATTCTCTGTTATCTGTTGCTCCTAGGGCTGGGCGATATGGACAAAATCAAATATCACAATATTTTTGACCAAATACCTCGATATCGATATTGCGACAATATTGTAGGGATGACTATTGGTGCTTTCACAAAATATTTACACAATGAGATTTTTGATAAATAATCATCAGTAATGTGGATATAATGACTAAGTGGGTAAAGGCAAAGAACAGTCTGGTAAGTTCAGAAAATGACATCACTTTACTGTAATGCAGCCTTTAAAACCAGGAAAAGACACTTATGTCATATCACGATATTACGATATCCAAAATCTAAGACGATATCTAGTCTCATATCACGATATCGATATAATATCGATATATTGCCCAGCCCTAATTGCTCCGGTAGAGGAGATTGGAGAATTGCGTTTCTTCATATATATATTTATTTATTCACTGCCATTGTATGGAGGAACATCACACTTCTAGCATATAAACAAACGCAAACAAAGCAGCATGGTGTAGCTGGAAAAGAGCATACAAGGATAAATAAAGGTTTAAAACGGACGTAGGAGAAGATTGGAGATACTTGACACATTTGGCAATTTTCCTAAAATATTACAAAAGCACAATATGCGGATGTGTGAGAACAAGTAGACTTGTTGTAGAATACAGAATGTCTCATTAAAATATCGGTAATAAATGACTTCAAGTCTACCTCATAACAACAACTTATGCCAGTGCACAGGATCTGATGTAACCATCTCTTGTGCTGGTTTGGATGTTGGAGGAACAAGGGAGTGTGTGAGGCAGGTAAATGGGTTTATCAACTGGGAACTTCCCATCACAGATGTTTATTTGAATTAGGCCCCGATCACGCTGTGGGTGAGCGTTGTTGTCATTGATACGGCGGAGGTGCTGACTGCATGTTGATTGGTTGTCTGCCGCAGGAGAAGGCCAATCCTGTGAAGAGGGAGAAGCTGTCGGAGAGCAGCCCCGCCTTCAAGATCCTCTCCACCGAGCCCAGGTGAGACCGCAACACACGCTGCACACCCACAGAGCTGCTGGATGAAGCTCATATATTGTTAGCGTTATTATCATTTTTGTATACAGTAGAAGAAGAAAGCTAGATTGCAAAGCGCTAAAAATAAAGTGAAGAAAGCAAACCTTAAAAGTCAGCTGGAACAAAGGGAAGACTGCTGTCTCAGCAGATCAGAAATAGCTCAAGGCTGAAACAGTAATGTGATCAAAACTATACAAATATAAAAATAAAGTAACACTATCGGCTTGAAAGTCCACACAGCCGGTCAGTGACGACTGAGTACAACATCCAGTTCATGCAGAAGGAGAGCTGATACTACTGTCTTGTCTTGTAAAGGCCAGCTCAGCAGATTTCTGAAAACGTACTGGACTCCCAATAAGAAAACTTTTAATACTACAACTGCATAATTAGCCAGAGGTAGTTAATGGTAAAATTCAAGTTCATAAAAATGACTTTCCAGTTGTTTCTCAGTGGAAGCGAGTTGCTAATTGAATTTTCCTCTGCGAGAATAAGTTTAAACGTCTTGCTGACACACATTATCAGCAATAATAAAAACCTTTTCATGGAGAAAACAAAGAGAGCGATTGTGTGCTTGTATAACCTTGGGTTGGATTGTGTGTTTGTATGTGTGTGTGTGTGTGTGTGTGTGTGTGTGTGTGTGTGCGTGTGCGCACAGCCTGCAGGCGTGTTTCACTGTAAGGGAGGATGCCAACCCTCAGTCCCGTAAACGCCACCTGACCCGCTTCCAGGAGAATCCCCAGGCCTTCTGGGGCCCCAAGGCTCGCGCCAGGGCTGGGTGAGTAACACTAACATTAACACTAACATTAACACTACACTAATATTAACACTAACATTAACACTAACACAGGCTCCACCCGCCTACAGTACATCATAGACACACACACACATCTAGCAGCAACAGTGTCAAGGATGGTCCAGGATCACACCCCTAAGCCATCTAGCCCTTGTCATGAGGACCACACGATGTAATTTGCTACTTTTCCTATGGGGGCCGTCACCTGTACAAGTTTCATCAAGGTTAATCTAAAGGTGTGTTAATATTACGGGCTGCAAAAGATACAGAACAGTCTGGTGTACCAAGCTACATTGTTGCCAACGGAGCAGGAAAGTGTATAGGATGTGTAAGGATAGTGTTGCCAACTGTCATTCTTGCTAATTGAAATTATTCATCAAGTAAATAATAATAAAGTAAATATAACTACCCTACCTTACCCTCCCTCTGCTCTGGTTGGTTCGGAAAACAGTTGAAGCAGCTGAACTTCAGTTTGTAGCTGCTACATCTCACTCTCTGGTGTTTGTAGCTTCGTGTTGTCGGCTTCCATTGAAAATGAATGACTTGCTGTTGCTTTGTAGCCCGCAGACTGAACGCATCATAAGACGTTTCAAGACCTTTTTAATGCCAGTTAGAATGAATTATCAGACCAATTTCACCACTGAAATGAGTGTGAAAAGGAAAAAAACAGTACTGTGAGTACCTCCTCAGAGTACTCACAGTACTCTGAGGAGTAACTTTCCCTCCCTCCACTTCTCTCTCCTTCCTTCATCTGTTTTCTGTTTTTCTTAACCCCATCCATCTTTCTCTCTCCTTACATCTTTGTCTCCTTCCTTCAATCTAAACTTTTCTTTCCTTTCTACCATCCGTCTTCCCCTACCGCCTCCATCTTGCTTCCTACCTGCCACCTTTTCTCTCCCCCCTTCCTCTCTCTCTCCATCCTTCCCGCTCCCCTCCTCCACCCCGCTCTCTCTCTCTCTAACTGTTCTCTCTCCCCCTCTCTCTCTCTCCTCCAGCGGCGGCATCTGTACCGACCTGCAGGACAGGAGGAAGCAGTGCCAGAACAAGAGGAAGAACCAGATCACAGACTCCTCCCAGCTGAAGAACTTCCCCTGCAAGAGGTTCAAAAAGGTCAGTTCTGCCGACTGAGGGGAAAAATGTTCATGTCAGCCTCCTAGTGGTCATTACAAGTAGGACATGTGGGAATGTTTCGTATATTTTTTGATATCTCTTACTTGGCATCATGAATTGTGGAAAAGTTATCAGTTGTATTCACACTAATACAGTTGGCTCATGAAAAGTGAGCAATATCTGCTGCAGTTTGTTTATGGTTGATTTTAAAATACCTGAGTTAAACAAGAAGGAGCGCCACAACAATTGACTGTATCTTGGATCTGGTAATCTGCAAGATCGTATTTAGTCTCCATCTTTGTTGCTAAGGGCTCGTTGCTGTGGTGTTTCTGCACTGCACTTCCCAGAGATCACCTGTCAATCAAACAGTGTGGGCGGGACTGTGACGTCTTCCTTCCTTGGATTTTATGTGGATGAAGTTTGAGTTTCTGAAGGCGGCGCTCTCTTCTTTCTTTATTCCAAACGAACCGGAAACGTAAAACGCATCACTTCCTTTGTGGAACAGAGAGTGGAGAAGCTTTATGAACTGGATATACTGTAGGTTGGATCAGTATTGTTTGGTTTATTTTTCCTCCACTGATACATAATATGATAAAGGGGGAAAAACTGCAAAAGTGGTAAATGGCTTACCATTGTTTTTACCCTTATTGCTTTTTCATAGGGTATCTGGTCTGAAAAAGATCTAAATTTAAGGACTTAAAAGTATGAAAATATCTTAAATCCACTTATTAGACGTCCTTTTCTTTTCTTTTACGCTTTATGTCCACTCTGATCAATACAGAACAGTTAGTAGAACAATATGCAACCTATCTGCTTTACTAAACACAATTGGACTTCATGTCTCTTAATTATTTTACTGTTGTTTCTTATACTGACTATTTATTGTTTCAGAGCTTTCATTATTTGTAACAGGCTGGTTTTACCAGCTTTGATTCTGGATTCTGGTTTAAACCAGAAGGGCACTCGGAGAGCGCAGACCTCCGCCAAGGTTCATGCTATTATTGCTTGTTTGTGAGTCAGATCCGGATCCACTCCAAAATTTAATGGGTTCTTCCTTGGCCCATGCTACACCCTTCCATGAAGTTTCATGAAAATCGGACCAGTAGTTTTTCCATAATCCTGCTAACAGACAAACAAACAAACGGCACCGAAAACATAACCTCCTTGGCGGAGGTAATTAAATCCAATTCCAGGTAGCATTAAAAAATCTGTCTTTCTGAAACAGCAGATACCCAGTTTTTCTCCTCTATATTTGCTGACTTTTTTCCTGTTTTACTTACTTTTAATAATATTTTTACATGGATGATCAGGAAGATCCTTGATGATTGGAAGAAAATAATTATTTTACTGCACTTTATGCTTTTAAATTAGGTTTTTATGACTTTCTACTAATGGGGACATTCCAAAGGAAATTTAATATTTTAATATTGCCGATATGCCAATATTCTCTGACTATTAACTGTGCAGTCCTACAGTAGAAGCACAGCAGCCTGCCAGAGAGTAGACATCATGGTAACATGGTTTCTATTGCAGCACATAAAGCAGCTGGTAATGGAGTTTCTCGTGGGAAATATGGTTTCAGCACATCATGTACTGCATGGCAGCGCTGGCACACACCAGTCTCCTGGAACTGGAGGGAGACGGTTAACTTATTAATAATGATTACACTTGTTCAGTAGTTGTGTCCTGGGTGGGAAGTGAACACCAGACACACGCTGGTGGATTTGTCTCCTCTATCATCTCTCTGGCAGCTCGCCACGCCGCTCACCTGCCAGGGAGATGATCCATTTACCAGCTTCTGCCAAAACATAGCTGTGTTTGGAGGTTTGGAGGCTGGATTCTGCTCTAAACATCAGCTTCACTGGTGAAACAGAGAGAGAGGAGGTTAGAAACACTGGAACCCACCGGGCTCTATGAATATGACAAGGAGAGGAATCACTTCTCCATTCTTTTCAACTGTTTGAAAAGATTTTTTTTACTTTTTAAATGTTTTAAATAGGAATGGTAGAATCTTATTTTAATGACTCAATTAATGTGATTGATTTTAACATCTTGAAAATATCCATCCATGTTATACCTGCTGTTTAACATTATCTTACATATATGAAATTAAATACAAGAAATGTATGAATGAAAAGAATGGTAAAAATGAAATTAACTGCAGCATTATGAGGGTGTGCTGTGTGCAAAATAACTGCAGAATGACACACTGAAAATAATAGTGTGTAATAATAATAATAATACCATATTTACTTTAATAAACTTTTTGTATTTTTTCACTTTTTAACAGTGTATTGTGCTCTTTCCCAGGGAACCTGCAGCCACGGAGACGACTGCTGCTACTCCCACGACCTGCAGCTGACGGACTGATTCTCCTCCTCTTTCACTCACTTTTATCCTTTTTGGATTTTTTTTATTATGTTTTTTTTTCCTGGGGTTTAAGTACAGGCCCAGTGCAGCCTGCGCATGGCGAGGATGATGTAATGAAATTAGATTGTTTTTGGGTGGGAATGCAACCAAAGAACTGTATTGGAAATATACGTATCCATTTTATGCCGGAGCTTTCTGTTTCAGTTTTTTTTTTTTTTTTTGACTGTTGTGACTGACGGTCTAATAAAGTCCTTATCCCGCCTCTAAATCCCCCTCCTTTCGTTGTGTAGTGTGTATAAGTTTTGTGTCAAGTCATCAGTTTTGACAGTTTTACCATTGCTGAGCCAGAAGGAAACCACTGGATGTTAGTTTGACTACATATTCACACACAGCCTGTGTGTGTGTGTGTGTGTGTGTGAGAGAGAGAGACAGAGCCTGGTCACTTGGTCAAAAAATTCCTCCATTAGCCTTCAAGCTAAAGTAGTGTACCGGTCACCAAATCCAACACACTCTTTGATATTCAATAAAAATTTTTGCTTCTCAACTATATTTGATTTCACGTCACTTGGCTTTTCGGATGGAAAAGCACTAAAAAAGTTGCAATATATTCAAAATATGTTAAAATTAAAATTTTATATTAAAGAGTAACTAAACCCCAAACCCAAATCTGTGGTGAGGCCTGATATCTAATGGTGAAAAGTATGGTACTGAACTGGCCATCTGCTATTGGCTGGTCTTTGGTGCTAGGGGATGATGTCACCTTCTATAGAGTACAACAGGTGGAGACATCAAAGTTGAGTAGCAGCTGCTATCTGAGCCGTATTTTGAAATTGGGTCCTAAATATTTTTGTGAAACCAGTTCAAAACAGTTTTAAAGAGTAAATAAACTGTTTTGAACTGCTTTCACAAAAATATCTGGGACCCAATTTCAAAAAATGGCTCCGATAGCGGCTGTGGACGACATCTTAACTTTGAAGGTGACATCATCACCTGGCACCAAAGACCAGCCAATAGCAGAAGGCCAGTTCAGTACCCTACTTTTCACCATTAGATATCCGTTTAGTTAGTGCGGCTTCATATCAACACCTATTCAGTGTCAAAATGTCTGCTGGGAGAACTGGCTTCACTCCCTCAGTGTGTGTGTGTGTGTGTGAACATATAACATGAAGATACAGGTAACACACACAGAAAGTCTGGCAGTTTTTAATCAGCTGCTTGCTGATCAACATAAGATCATTATAAAAGTATTTACATGTGTAGGCACATCTGACATAAACACAGAGATCACATATCAGTCAGTCGCTGCAGCTGCCTGAGTACAGGGAGTTGGCACCGGTTGGGACAGTGTGTGTGTGTGTGTGTGTGTGTGTGTGTGTGGGTGAATCAGTTCTGTGGAAAGTGACGCGTGGGCTGAAAACTGTCTCTGCTCCAAGTTCAGCTGTGGGGTTTTTAACCTTAACCTTAACATAAACTTCATTTCTGTTTCAAGTCAGAGACGGTGAGCAGGACGGCATCAGAGCCTGGACCTGAGTGACGGGTCTGCAGTGGAAGAGGCAGCTTCAGCAAATACAGAGAAACATCCAGAGATTTGTTGTTAAAGGCATTGTTCATATCACACTGTAACTCCAGATCTGGAAATATTTGTGTTTTGTCTTGGAGAAAATGTCACGGTTCTTGTCACACATGCACAAATGTCAGTGTAAAAAATTAGGGACATCTTTCTGAATTCCTTAAAAGTTGATGTATGTTTTTACCTGATAGCAGCACAACACTCATGTGATTTTATCCCTTTTGACATGACCGCTTCTCACAGACATGAATCAGTGATGCCCATGGCTGCATTTACACACAAACATGAAATCTGAACTCTACCCGTTCCTGACACACATCAGGTCTGTTCACCATTTAAAAAAAACAGCCATGAGGAGAGGAGAGGAGATCGGATCTGGGTCACAAAACATGTTAAAAATCCCAGCTGGGTTTCCCAAAGCATCTCTAGACCCGGCTCATCTCTCTCCACTTAACAACGGAACAGAGACAAACTGTTCGGTCTTGAGAGATTTTTTGGGGAACCCAGTCCAGATGAATCTAGCCATGGGGCGTTCACACTGTGAGCAACACTGTTAACAAGTCACTGTTAGTCCATTCGTTTCCTATAGAGCCGAGCGACCAGGGAAACTCGGCAAATGTGTGAAACTGCGCTTCCTTGTTTCCCTACAGATGTGATTTTGTTTCCGCCTGGCAAGTGCAAAATGGAGGATGGAAGTTGTTTACAGCCATTAAAAGCTTTCTACAAATTTTATCGGAAAGGCTAGCAGTGGTTCTCAACGTGGGGTCCGGGGACCACCAGGGGTCCAAGGGGTCCCCAGCAAATTGATGAATTTTTAAACTTCACCATTTACAAGAAGTGACCACAATTAGAGAATGTAGAAGAAAGACTATTTTGATCATAGTCTCACTGTTATCTCTGCCTACAATACAGATAGTCCTGGAATTCTGGACAGAATCATATCTAACAATAAAAATATTGTCAGATATGAGTCCGAGAGACAAAATCTCATCAAATGGGGGTCCGTGACCCTAATGTGGACTAAATTAGGGGTCCGTGATATGAAAAAGGTTGAGCATGCCTGGACTACAGGACTAAAAATCTTAAAAAACAATTCTTGAGAGCGGTAGTATCCGTCGATGGGAAGCTCTGTCTCTGAAGTCAGTTTTTCCTGTTTATTTTCGATTAATGCAAGCTATGTTTACTCATAAAAACAAAAGAAACACTATGAAAAGGCCAAAGCAGCGGAAAAAAACCAAAAAAACATGATTTGTCTGTTTAAAACTTTGCAGCAACATCAACCAAGTTGCTGGCAGTGTGAACGCAGGATAAAAGAGCGTCCAACACTGATGAGAGAAAACCTCTTCATCCTTTGTGTCCGTTTTCTGACTCTAATACAAATCGTCTCGGCCCGGCTGAATCAAATCCAGGCGAGAGAGGAGTGAGGCCACAGGAATTCGGTTGATTGGCGTTGCATCGCTAACTCAGCGTCGACTCGTCACTGAAACCGAGCCGTGTGATTGGCTATCTGTGGCTGACTCGGAGCAGGAAAGTGCGGATCTCCATGGGCTTCAGGGTCACCTCCCATACAGAGGGGTCTCCGGACCGCTTCGGCAGGGGCTTCTCATCTGAAAGACAGGTGCATCATATAAAGATTACCAAAAATAGTATTATAAAAATATCCCAGGCTATATTCTTTTCATTTCAAGCATTAGCTGGCATTCTTATCCGGAGTGACTTCTAGGTCAACAGTAGAATAAACTTTTCCCAGATCATTCGCAGATCACTAATGTTATACGTAACTCATAGAGGTCAAGGGTCAAAGCCACAGCACCTTCACAGAAGATGCAACAAATAGGTAAAGAAATAAGAGCCAGGGAGGAAAGGTGTTTTTTTTTGTAAAGGAGCTAACCAGAGCGACTTCCAGTGAGTTCAACAGTAAATGTCAATGTCACTTTGTAATGACATTTTTAAATTGCCAATGCCATCGCTAGAAAGATTTGTGGCTCAGAAATCAACATAATTCTGCACAGTCAGACTTTGGGCAACGCTTTGAACATCTCTAAAAGAATTTCCTGGAAAGAACTGCAAAACTATGAACTATTTACTGGAAAAATTATTGGCAGAGGTCGATTATCAGAAGTCATTATTCATAGAATTATATATAATATAGTGTATAGTATATAGTGTTTGTTGCATTCTTAATTCATTTTACTGAATTTCAAATTTTCTATATAACTGCTACATCATTTCTAGGTTCTGTCTTGGAGAACAGCAGAAGAAATTGGTTATAATATAATATAATTTTCCTTATAATTAGAACATCATTTCATGTTTCTTTCCACGAAAACTTCCTAATAAATTAACAGTTTGCTTTCTAGGAAATTATTAGGAAATTGTGGACCTGGAAAATAAAACGTTACCAGACTTTGTCATTGCCTTATCGCGCATCGAATCGTATCTTTACACAAGCAGACCGTCCCATCCTGAACGGTGACAGAGCAGTGGTTTCTATGCTGGTAGTATCCAGACTGGACTCCATCTGTCTCTCTCTCTCTTTCTCTCTCTCTCTGTCTCTCTCTCTCTCCCTCTCCCTCCCTCCCTCCCTCCCTCCCTCCCTCTAGCCGGACACTCCTCCGGCTCCTCTGGCTAGAAACCAGCGGCTTCCTGCCAAAGCAGCTAGAGGACAGAGGAGACAAATTCACCAACATTTGGCTGGTGGTCATTTCTTGTGACACCGATTGACTCTCTTTACACTTGCCCCCCCCCCCCCCGTCCACAGGGAGGTCAGAGGTCAGAGGTCAGAGGTCAGATACAGAGCAGCAGGCCAGGAGCTGGGAGGGGTTCAGTGTCCATTGCTCCAGGACACTTTAGCAGAGTGGATGCTTACTGACATGGGGGCTTGAATGAGGGCTAATTTTTTTTACTTCTTCCTACTCCTTTTCGAACATGTAATATTGACTACTTTTTTTTTGTGTTTGTCAAGAATTTACCGCATGTTTTTTCGTTTTTTTGTTGTGATTTGTTTTTGCCTATTTGATGGATTTTCTCGTTTTGTTTCTCATTTATTTTTTTGTTGTGGCATGTTCGAAATAAATACACATGACCTCCTCTGGTTGAAGGTTGCTACACTCTGTCGACTCGCGGCTAGTGTTTGACACTCATCTGTTTTTTGTTTTTTTTAATCAATATGATTCTGTCAACTTTTGTTATTCTACATTTGTTTATTGCTGTTATTTGTTGTTATGTTACATTTGTTTTTAACTTTAGTTTGGATTGCTGTCTGACTGTTTTGTGTTTGACAGCCTGACATAAGCCAAAGAAAAAATCCAATGTTGCTTGCAATAATGGACAATAAAGTTTTCTTGAATGTAGAAGGATGGTCTCGATAATAACTACTACTTACATGCTATATGCTTACTTACATGCTCAATAACTATAATTCTTACTATAGCTCTTGAGGATGGAATAATTTCTGTTTTTGAAATATTAACTGATGTATTTCAGGTAACACATTTCCCCAAAATGGATATATAGCAGTTAGGGAATTTGCTTCTGTGTGTATATTAATGCATTTGTAGTTGCTTCATCACTGATGTTTGGGAAATTGTGTTTGACCAAGAATGTTACAGCTGCTGTGGGCCAGGAGTTCAACCTGACGTGTTGAAATTAAACCGTTTTCCTGCAGACTTCTGATCCTTGACTGCAACCTAATGGTCAAAACCAGTAAAACAGACAAAGACTGAAATCTCAGAGTCTGTGTGCCACCGACTGAACAGAGTGTTGTGATGGGTGTGTGTGTGTATGTGGTAATACACAAAAATAACAACGCATTGTACAATGTCAAAATCGTTAGTCACATGACTCGGGACATTCTTCACCAGATTAACTTCTGTGATATTTAATTTCATGTATTATACTCTTTTACTGTTCTGTAAAACCATTTTTAATTAATGTCTGGCACGCAAGGGTGGAAGTTACTAATTACATTTACTCCCGGTGCTGTAATCAAGTAACTTTTTGTGAACTAGGAGTATTTTTTAAAGTCAGTAATTTTACTTAAGTAGGTTTTTACTGAAGTATTGTACTTCACTACATTTTAAATCACATCCATTAAAGAGGACAGATTCTGTAGATTCTCCTTACAGAAACTGGACAATCATAAATTGGAGCCATTCACAGTGAACGGCCAGTCAGCAAAGAAGAGAAGAGTAGTCTGGCTTCACTTTGTTTGTGCGCTTTATTTTGTCATTTCCAAATTTTCCAATTAAAATAATCTAGTTTGAACTCTGGGCTCTCGTCTCGCACGGAAAAGATCACAAAGATCACATGTAACAACGTTCTCTTTTCTAAAAAGTAACTCAGTACCTTTTACTCGGAGGACATTTTAAATGAGTTCGTTTTTACTTTTACTTCACTAGATTAGATTTTTACACCAGTACTTTTACTTCTACTTAAGTAAAATATCAGCGAAGTAACAATACTTCTACTCGAGTAGGAAGTTCTTCTACTCTTCCCACCACTGCTGGCATGTCTGCTGTATTAAAGCGCTGTATGAATAAGCTGCATTATATTTTACTGGCATTTGTTCTACTCTGTTGATCCTCTAGAGGAGACATTCTCTCTTCTCTTGCCCCCGTCCACAGCGAGGGCAGAGGTCAGAGGTCAAACAGCAGCCCTCCTGCCTAAATCTAACTCCAACATGTTGGGAGGTGTTGCAGTGTCCCGTACCTGTCTGTGGCTTCCAGTCGAAACGCGTCATCTCGTCTTTCCACTGATTGGCTGACAGGTTGAGCTCAGACACGCCCAGCACCTCCAGAGTGGAAAACAGCTTCTGCAGAGACAGCAGGAGAGGAGAGGGGGTTGATGGGTAGATCTGTGTGTGTGTGTGTGTGTGTGTGTGTGTGTGTGTGTGTGTGTGTGTGTGTGTGTGTGTGTCTGACCTGCAGATTGACAGGGGTGTGTGTGTGTGTGTGTTTGTGTGTCTGACCTGCAGATTGACAGAGTGTGCATTTGTGTGTTTGACCTGAAGATTGAGGGGGTTGATGGGTAGATCTGTGTGTGTGTGTGTGTGTGTGTGTGTCTGACCTGCAGGTTGACAGTGACAGGGTGTGTGTGTGTGTGTGTGTGTGTCTGACCTGCAGGTTGACAGTGACAGGGTGTGTGTGCTGCCTGCTCTCCCAGCTCTGGTACTGATGCTCCAGCCGCAGCAGCAGTGAGTCTCTGTCCCACTGGCTCAGTGTCAGCAGGTGGACAGCAGGGGGCAGCGCAGCCTGCAGCCCCGAGAACTGCAGAAGAAGAAGAAGAAGAAGAAGAGGAAGAGGAAGAGGAAGAAGAAGTTCTACATTCATTTCAGTCATCCAGGTAGTAAGATGTCCAAAAATAAAAACAAAACGCACTGGACTTAAAATTGAAGAGTTGATGATGTTTTGCCACTCAGTAGAACTGATGAAGCTCTCAGATAGGGCTGCAACTAACGATTATTTTCATTGTTGATTAATCTGTCGATTATTTTCTCAATTAATCGATCAGTTGTTTGGTCTATAAAATGTCAGAAAATGGTGAAAAATGTCGAAAAATGTCATCCTCAAATGTCTTGTTTTGTCCACAACCCATAGATAGATATTCAAGATACTGTCATAGAGGAGGAAAGAAACCAGAAAATATTCACATTTAAGAAGCTGGAATCAGAGAATTTCGACTTATTTTTCATAAAAGAAATTACTCAAACCGATTAATCGATTATCAAAATAGTTAGCGATTAATTTAATAGTTGACAACTAATCGATTAATCGATTAATTGTTGCAGCTCTACTCTCAGATGAGTCACGAAACGTCTTCAACTCTTCAAATTTAAGCCCAGTGGATTCCGTTTTTATGTTTTGGACAATAATAAAAATAATAATAATAATAATAATGCATTCACAATGAAACTCAAAGTGCTACACAGTTAAAAACAAAACAAAAAGCAACAAAAGAAAAGCAGAAAAAGCCTTCCTCAGTAATCCCCCTCCCCCCTCACCTCCAGCTTGGTGTTGGGGTGCAGCTCCCCGTCGGTGAAGCTGAGCAGCGGCTGCAGGACCTCCTGCTGAGCCAGGGGGCGGTGTGTGTCGGCGGCGCTGGCCGGCCGGTCGAGGGCGAGCAGCAGGCGGCCGCGCACCACCAGGCCCGCCGGGAACAGGTCCGACGACTCGTTCAGCGGCTCGCCCACGCCGCGCACATCGTCATACAGCAACCGCCGGTGGAGCTGAGGGGGAGGAGGAGGAGGAGGGAGGAGGGGGGGAGGAGCTCAGAGGGGGAGGCTGTGTGTGTGAGTGTGTGAGAGAGTGTGTGTGTGTGTGTTCAGTCTCACCATGATCTCCAGAGAGCCGTTCTGGATGCTGCTTCCTCCCTGAGAGCGATCCGTCACCACAGTCAGCTGGTCCACATCATCCTGAGGACACACACACACACACACACACACACACACACACACACAGAAACATAAACAAACACACATATACAGGTACATGAGTCCACACCCACACATACAGAAACACACACACACACACACATACACAGAAACATAAACAAACACACATATACAGGTACATGAGTCCACACCCACACATACAGAAACACACACACACACACACACACACACAGAAACATAAACAAACACACATATACAGGTACATGAGTCCACACCCACACATACAGAAACACACACACACACACACACACACACACACACACAGAAACATGAACAAACACACATATACAGGTACATGAGTCCACACCCACACATACAGAAACACACACACATACACACACACACACACACACACACATAGAGACTGAATTAAATAATGGGTAACACTTTACAATAAGGGTACATTAATTAAGGCTTAGTTAATGCTTATTAAGCATTAACTAACCCTTAATTAACAGTTAACTAATGTGTCTGGTAATCATTTACTAATGGTGTTCATGTTAACTAAGGTATTAATTTATACATTATTTAATAGTCATCTTTATAAACTATTAAATAATATATAAATTGATACTTGATACCTTAGTTAACATGAACACCATTAGTAAATTACACATTAGTTAACTGTTAATTAAGGCATTAACTAACCCTTAACTTAGTGACCCTTATTGCAAAGTGTTACCAAATAATGAGACGGCCTTTTCATTTCCCAGAGTGACGGGACAGAAAATAATAGAAGCACATACACACAAGTGAACATACATAGTGTTTCATTTCAAAACAACATGATTACATCCTCATCCTAAAATGTTACTAAGTTATAAGTAAAGAGCTCCAGACTCACAGCTCATAACTTCAGTAAGATTTAAAGCTGCACTATGCCATTTTTGTACTTTTTTCCCAAATGGTGGATGTATAATATTGGAATCAAACTCTTCATACACACACATAAACGATCTGGCTCCGGTGGCCATAACAAAAGGGAGACACGCCATGATAAACGTTTAACAAAAGAAATATTTATTACACAAATTAAACCGAATGTCATCAACTAAACCAAATTAAACCAATTGAACCAAATTACAGAATGGGTTAAATGTCTTAAATTGTCTTAAATCCATTTTAGTTGGTCTTAAAAAATGACTAGATGATGGCGAGACATTAATTGCCTGAAATTCCGAGTGCCTCGCCATGAGTTAGTAAAAGAATCCAAAAACAATTAAGAATAAAATGCGTTTGTTTTTAAATCAAATTTATGCTTTTGCTTAGGCCTATTTAATTGATCCTTGCGTATAAGATGCGATCGGTGTCTGTCTGGCTCAACTAAGCAAACACAATGACAGTGATCGATTAATTAAGCCTTCCAGTGGGTTCACCAGAACAGGAAGTTGCGACATCGGGATTACGACATTACGATAAGGATCCACAGCCACAGTCAGTCAGGTGGAAATGTGAGCAGCTAACATCACATTCCCATTGTTTTGAAAATCCCGAGACACCTTGGGGAAATGCAAATTCAACAAGCAAATAGTAAACATGTTGTCCCCCACCAGTGATGTAGTTCCATCCTTGTGAGTCAGTGATTGCTGAGTGTACTTGAAATATGAGTGAAATTGTATAAGCATTTTCGTATTGGGACAATGAAAGGACAGATTGACCATATATTTCTGTTGCCTACTTTCCTCAGAATTAGGCTTACAAGTTATATCTTGAAATGTAGTAACTGTAATTGTCCTGTTTTTACTCAATACAGTACAAAATATAAGAACTACAAAACACAATAAATA